>NC_071292.1:40832657-40967657 GCF_943737925.1 Anopheles nili | reverse complement strand
ATCAATTTCTAATATACCAATGTTTTTATGTTTTTTTCTTACGCAGGTATCATCAGTCTCATCAATATCAGGTAATATCTAATATTCGTAGCTTTAAATCCTTGCCGCAAAGCATAAAAAACATTTGTTACTATCCTGCAAGGATTGTTTGAACCTTAGTTCATTTATCTTTAAAGCAATCACAAATTTGATTTGATTTACCACTTAGAATACCCCTATGTTTGTACTTTTCCACTTCTTTACTTCAGATTTTCTAAATACCTATATTTCTATACCTTTCCTATATATCAGTTCTTTCCTATTTGATTATATATATATTTGTTTTATATTTTTTTTAGAACTCAAAATATGGCTCCTCCAAACGGGATTATGAACGTGAAACTAGCTCCCGATCTACAAGCTATGCTCGGGACAGGGATAACTCTCCAATAGGAGGATCTCTTAATGGTGCAGTATATATGGATATTAAATTTGAGATAAAAGTATAAATTTTCGACACGTGATTAATTAGCATTTCATTTTGTCTCAATAGATTCCCCTAGAGATCGAGATAGAGACCGTGATCGTGATCGTGAACGAGAAAGGGATCGTGATCGATATCAATCCTCTGGTTACACAATGAGTAAGCTACGTGACAAGGAACGTGATCGAGATTACAAAAAAGATAAATATTCAGGTATGTTTTTAAGTTATTCGTAACGTAAAAAACTAATCCTGAATGCGTTAACTTTATTTTCCAGATTCCTTAAGGTCACCTAAGAGAGGTCGTAGTGAAAGGGATGTGGATCATCGAGCGCTTCATGATAGAAGATTTAAAATTGCCTCTTCTCTGCTGGACAAACGAGGAGCATCAGCAGACGATCGTGAACGTGAACGAGAACGTGAACGTAGTGAGCGTGATCGAGATCGAGAGCGCGATCGTGATCGTTTGAGAGAGCGTGAACGTGACAGGGGCGGTGGTGGAAATACGGCAACGGGAAGTACTATTAGTAGTAGCAACATTGGTGTACTTGGAAGTATTTCTGCAACTATGATTGCCAGTGCACTTAACAGTGCTAATGTTAGCAGTGGTATGCTTATTGCGAATACCACTGGCGGAAATACTAGTTGCAGCAGCAATCTTAACGCAGCTAATAATGCTACTGGAAATAGTAACAGCCAAAGCAACGATCGAGATCGAGTAAGCCGCGTGGGCGATTGGAGTGAACATGTCAGCTCTTCTGGTAAGAAATATTATTATAATTGTAAAACAGAAGTCTCACAATGGGAAAAACCACGGGAATGGATCGAGAAAGAAAGGTAATCCTACTTCGGCATCAATTTTCTAATGCGTCGATTAAATGATGGCGAACATTTATTTGTATTTTTGTATGTTATAGCAATCGTGTGCTAGTAAAAGATCATCAACAACGTGATTATCGCGAGAAAGAGCGGGAACGTGAGAAAGAACGGGGCGATCGGGAACGAGATGAACGCTATGCTTCGGCAGTTGTTAGTCGGTCAGCAGCTTCTTCATATGGAAAACATTCCAGCAGTAGCAGCAGCAGCAGTAGTAACAAAAATAATTCTCGAGTACGATGGCAGCCCCAAGATTCTTCTTTGCCATCCCATAGAAGACGAACATTCGATGATGTAAACCAAGACATGGATATTAGCCCTGGAGATTCAACACCAACTTCCGAAGCTAGTTATTCTCATTCAAGTACTCCTACTGCTGGAGCAACGCAAGTAGGATCCCAGCATGCACAGACAAATAATGGTGTTGTAGGAAATAATCCTAGTAGCCACTCAAATGTAATAACGGCATCGAGCAGCGCAACATCGATGACTACAACTCCTACGATGCCGTTGAATAGCAACATTAGCAGCAATAACAGTGTTCTCTCAGATGGGACTGGCCATAACGTTTCGATTCATCTGTCACGGATGATATCAAGCACGGCCGTAAATCAAATAGGACCATCGACCAATCTTCAAACGACTACAACGCAACAGAACCAACCGCAACACAATCCAGCATTATCGTCGAATTCGTCGTCGTCTTCGTCATCTGGCGCCAGTATGTCATCGCCTTCATTGCATCTTGCAATCCACAGCAATTGTGGCGTTGTTTCAGCTATATCGTCAACCCAAGCTAGTTCAGGGGATGGAAGTATGCTCAGCTCTAACACTCCGGGACCACCGTCATCGATTACAGTTCGTATTTTTTTTATTATTATTAGAAAAAACATTGTTTGTAATAATTTTCGTTTTCCTTTTGATTTAGTCATCTCAGCAATCACACATTTCAACTCTCCCGCAACCCCAGAAAGATGGTCCTACGATTAATCAACAAATGTCACATACGCAGCAGCAACTGCATCATTCTCAACAGTTGAGTCAACCTACTATTCTGGGGTCTTCCACCGGCAGTGGATCGTCAATAAGTGTGACTACATCTTTAGCAGGATTGCCTAAGATTCTCTCACAAATCACTGGAAATAAGTCTATAGAACATAATGACCTTAATCCACAAAAGGCTTTGCAGACGATTAATAACGCTCTTATGATGCAGCAACAGTCTCGCCAACAGAATTCCAGCTCTGTACATGAGCTGGGTGGAAATGGATCATCGCTTGGTAATTTGAGGTAAGTGCTTCACTAAAACTGTTTTATTCGTCTGTTTCAGCAAATATGTCTGAATCTGAATCATGGAATATTACCTATCAACCAATAGATAATATACAACGTAACATAGATATAGAATTTCCATATCAGAAGATATATTTTAGCTTAGCGTAAACACATATTTATTTTTTTTCTTGTTGTTATTACTTTTCTTATTATATATTTCTAGAGAGCATGCATTACAATCTCCGTTGTACAACGTGTCCAATTTGTCTCACACGATTCTTCCGTCTGCACTTAGTGCTGTATCTGGCAGCCACTTAAATCACAGCTCACACCACAACCATACGGCAAACAATCTTGGTGGAAATACATCTAATTTGTTACACAGTGGAGGATTAGTTGGAGCCAACAGTGGTAATGTCAATCTTACCAACGATGGACCACCGACGCCAACGCAAGAGCTTGACCTAGCGATGGTTGATCATAGAAAACGTAAGTGAACTATTTACTGCATACTTAAAAAAAGTGCAAGGAAAATCAGATGCAAATTTAGTTTAACATGTTGAAAGTAAGTTGTAATGGTTCTATGTGGAAGATTTTCTTACGATCCTTAATCATTGTAGTATTCTAGTAGTAAAAATCTCCATGCAAAACAATTACTAGCGCGCAATGGTAGTTCCAGAAATTCAGCAGCTATGTCGACTTGGCGATGGTTTTATTAAATTGTGCATTGTGATACAAATCAATATATGTAGTTGATTAGGCAATGGTTCTAGCTGTACGTAATTTAAACAATTATAAGCTTCATGAACCTTATACCGCTCATATTTTGACTTGTGTTGATTTCTAACTATGTGGTGGTCACACACACACATGGTCATTGGTATTTATTTATTTATTTTATATGTTATTATTACGAACCTGAATGCGCAATGAAACTGAAATTCGGACAAAAACAACACGATATCTTTAATATTTAATAAATTATTGCTCATCTCAATTTCATCTTAATTATTTTCTAATGTTTTAACAATTGCTTACAGTGGATGGATTAGGCAGTACTGTTGTGACAACGGCCACTACTAGTGCCGTAAGTAGCTTGCAAGGTGTAATGGCTTCATCACAGTGCGGTCGATCTCAAGGTCCGAATTTAACGCCTAGTTTAGCAAAGTACTTCCGAGCCGATTTAATATCCCATGTTACTGGATGGCCATCGGAAATATTGGAGAAAACGGTATGTTTTATCACATTTGAGTGAATTTTGAAATTATCTAGTAATTAAGTTGAAATCCTTTTTCCAGATTCAAAAATTATCCGAAGATGCACACATTCTAGGGGACCTACAGTGCAGCAAAGTTTCTGCCGAGCTGAAATGTGCTAGGAGTTTAGTTAGGATAACAGAAATCACTGCAACCCTGCAGGAACAAAAGTACGTATGGCTTGTATGAGATTGTAGTAATTTAAGAGTTATATATATATATATATATATATATATATATATATATATATATATATATATATATATATATATATATATATGTGTGTATATATATATATACATATATATATATATATATATATATATATATATATATATATATATATATACATATATATATATATATATATATATATATATATATATATATATACATATATATATATATATATATATATATATATATATATATATATATATATATATATCCTTTAAGTTTTTGAGATATATTTGTAAAAGGTTTTTTGAAGATCGAAAGGGGTTTTTCTTAGATTTGATTAAATTATAATAAGAACTATATACATTCGATCTAAACTTTCAAACTATTTTCTAAAGTTTTGCTCATCGTAACATTTACACAACTGTCTATGAATGAGGCCGTTATATGTTAAACGTTACGAATTTTTGTTTTTCAACATTTTCATCAACACAATTTGATGGATATATGTTTTATTTTTTTTATCTTAGTGGGATAGTCTTCTTTTATTTTAGCAAATATTTTTTTTAGCACTCTCTTGGCAATTGTGTTGCTGCAAAAAGATATTAATAAAATATCTATATAATATTATTATTTGGAATTGTGTGTTCTTTAAATTGTCGCGAAATTCTTCAAATTAGGACTATATTCTAGGATTGGCGTAACATGCAGGATAATGATGGAATACTATACTGGAAGAATGCTATGGTAGTGATAAACATGGCGAAATTAGTTTGAATCGATATTTCGATATTGTTATGTGATTGATCACTGGTGTCACGTTATAATGTTCAATTTATTTTATTCAGATTGTATGCCCTTAAAATTCGGGAGAGCTCGATAGCCGAAGCGTTAGCGTACGGCACAAACACACGATTAGTAACGAGATCGAATCTCGTGCGAGCGCCCCTCCCCACCCACTTCCCTCCCTCTCTCCCCCCCCCCCCCCCCCCCAACGTACGCAGGACTGACTATCACATCCAGCTACGAATAATTAAAAAAGTCATGCCTTGGCCTAAGCATAGCAAGGTAGGCCATGTCATTACGACGTGCTGACGTGAATTGTGAGCGGCGGGCCAGTATAGAAGGAAAAGAAAAAGACCTTAGAATTGCACTGGCTATTTTGTAATATACGCTTTTGAAATGAACTGAATCTTCTTTTCCGAATGAATAGCATTCATTTCATTATTACATTACATGAAAATTTCATAAGTGCCATCTTAAATTCTTACCCTTAGCCAAATATACAGTGATCTTCGTATAATTATGTCCGTATTTCTTATCAAGTATGTTCGATTGGCTGAGATTCTTGTAACGCGGCTTCAAACGCCTGTTGGGCCTGTGTCCTACTGATTTGCTATTAGATATTGGTGACAAGGAACAGAATCTTTCAACCTTAATGTCTTCTTCTAAATGAGCGTAAATATAATAGCGCAATAAAACAAATACTGGGGCGTAAGCGACTAACACACATAGTTTTACTCCGCATGATGAAGGATACTTGAAGACATTAACTTGATCTATTATAGAGCGCACTATGCAGCTGCAAACAAAGATTAAACCAGCTGAATTCTATTTTTTGTATTTGCAGGATAATGTATCTACGACAACAAATACGTAGATTAGAAGAATCCAAGTCGGAAAATTCATTCATGTCGTCAGATGATCTTTAGCGCTGATAAAGTGTAAACAACAAGGTCAATAAACCATGAGGGTATGGAAGTCACGATTAGCCGATATTGCGATACGGTTAGAAGTTTATATAAAATTTACTAAAAATGTATGTAAGAAAAAATAAACATTAAAAAGCATAACAACGGAAGACGACGACAGTTGGCGTATGCAAAAAATAGATGGATAAATTATATCGCAGATAATACAAATTTCATTGTTTTATCACATTCCTGCGCTGTGAAATATTGTTAAGGTTTACAACAGGATTAATGATGGTTTCTTTTCATAGGGAGGAGAATCGTTCCATTGTTATATCATCACGAAATACTCTGATGCTGGATAGTTATCTTTGTCGACCTTTACTTATTAGTTAATTGCCTTTCTGTTTTATTGTCATATTATTTTATTTCGTGTTTGTAACCATTCAGTAAAGTTATTAAATTAAGACAGTGTTGCAATATTTATGTCAATCCAAATAAGTTGGTTTGGCAATGAATAAGTTGTATCATCGTAAATTTCCTTTCAGCAGCTCTAAGAGATGCTCCTGCTGGAACAGATTAGGACAGAAAGGCTCTTGCTGATAGCATGGGGCAGTCAGCAACCTTTTTGTCCAGAGATATAAACTTCACTTATGACTATTAAAAGGGTCAAATATGCAGGTATCATGTAAAATAGTATCAATACATGTGTATGTATATGCTTGAAATAGCTGTAACTTAAAAAAAGTAAAGTTGTTTATATAGAACTACTACATAAGATTTCTTTAAATTTCTCCAGATACTCAAATTTATCCTTTGTTTTGATGGATGTAGTACGCATTCTAGAAATGATGACAATATACAGCACTAAGTTAAGCTGTTAATCTTACTATTTAGAGCCAAGGATAATATGTTGTGGAATGACAAGAACAGATGTTGCCGCACATAAAAAAAGAGAACAATTGTACGTACAATTGCACCTGATATTTCAAATTATTATGTTGACGGGTTCGTGTAAACATTAGTTGCTTTTTTGTAAGCACTTTTAGCTGTCGAACATAAACCCCCCGTTTATTTATATTGCGGCGTTGACTTCTAGACACATAAGGATGATAGACCTGACAATAGTTTATCTCGATCTATTTTTCACCCAACCCGCAAATTAACAAATTAAATCTCTTAATTTGTCCAAGGTAAGAGATTGCCGTGTAATCTGCTGGAAAAGAGTTTACTATCACCATTTGTATAATAACCTGATTGTCCAGTCTTTGTTAAAAATGCATCAGTTAAAAATTACCGCACTCAATAAGATTTGGGATGGACAACATAATCACTATTTTACGTTCAAGGTTCATCAAATATTGGGTTTTATTTTTTTTTTTTCGTTACATAATTTCAGCTCTTTCCATGACGCTCCTCTCAATTTTTACTACATTTTGCATCATATTTGCTCCCGGGATGGATTCTCAGCAATCGATGATGTTCCTATGAACGAATTAATTCGCGAAAGTTACATAACCTTCTCACTACTTGCTCGGTTTTGTTTCCATACCTGACTGCCTCATGTTCACCGAGTAAGCATCCTCCAGTAGCGTTTAGTGATACTTGTAGTTGCGATGGTGCTTCAGCTTGCCATAGTTAATCGTGTAGAAAAACACCATTCCACCCACAATCACTTGGAAAAAGGGAGCGATTCCGGTTCGCTTCGGCTGCATGTATTTATGTTGCCATCTCCAAAACGCACGACTAAATACGCCAGCTACAGCCCGCGGATTTTTGTCACGGCGACCAAACCATGAACCTAGCTCGTTCAGTTTTACTTGGCCGAACGGAGTATCCGTCTTCCCGTAGAAGCGAGCTGGATCGTATGGTCCATGGACCTTCGGATTATATTCCGCGGGATAGTCGCCGAAAGCCATACTCTGGTTCAATCTTTCGCAGGTATGAAGTGGGAGACTTGACAACCTGACTACACAGTAGACAATTTCGAGCAATTTTCTCAAATTGCTCGAGAAAAATCAAAATGACAGTCGGTAAAAATTGACCTACTCGATTTTATCGTTTTGTTCGAAACGATCTGTTGGTTTTATTCGAAACGTACAAAATTGAAAGCACACTTTTATTTTCTACTGTTTTTTGTTCCCTGACAAAGTAGATCAAATGAGGAGTTGTTGCTCTTATCTTCATAGTATCGACTCTATGGAAACGAAAAACTTAATGTACTAAAGGTCTAAACTATGACTGATTGAAGGTCCTGAAAGTAGCTCTAGATTCTTTAACTAAGTTGAAACAGCTCCTGCGAAAATATAGAAACATTTAAATATAGAAACTATTAATGCGCGAACATTTGGGAATGCTTGAAATATAGCGAAAGCTGTATCCAGTTCAATCTCTCATGAATACCAGAAATTTTATCGCGTTTTTAAGCCAGTACAACGCGAGGATGAAGTTGTTATTGCTATCTTATGAAGCAGAAGATGGTCTTATGAAGAAAAAGAAGGAAGAAATACCGGGGGACTAGCAATTGGGTGTCATACATCTAGTATACCAAATGGGTGACAGAATGGACTGTGCCAACTTTCGAGACATCACCAAGTTGTATTTGTTGGAGACAAATCCACCACCGCCCAAATTTTCACCCTTTGGCAGACGTTCCAGAAATGCTGTGAGCACCAGACCGCCATGCATCACCTATTCGTTTAGTTCACGACGGTCTGTAATAACATAGGAGGTGAGAGTATCGAATAGGATGTCAGATACTTTCGAATCTTACCGGGAGCTTAGGTAAGGCGACGGACTCTCCTGTCTGTTATTCAACATACCTTTGGAAGGGTTCATGAGAAGTGTGGGTATTGACATCTGGGGCACGATTTTCTCCCGTTGTCTTCAATTCCTTGGCTTTGCGGATGATTTAAACATCATCGAACGTAAATGAAACGCGGTGTGCGAAGCGTACAGCAAACTCAAACGATTACGAGTTTTGGAATGTATTGAGAATCAATGCGATGAATACGAAGTACCTGGTTACAGTCAGTTGTTTCTTTAGGTTTAGTTGCGTCTTCTATGTCCGCTTGTTCAACGTATCTAAGATACCGTTGTATTTAACACTTTGCATGGGGGCATACTTCGCCGCCGGATTATATGGATTGTAATTATCCATACTTTTCCTACGTACGTGGATACTCGCTAACCACCACAAATCTACGAAACACGCACTTTTACGTGAATCGCACTGTAGTGACAGACTGTCATAAAACTTAACAATTTTAACATAATATGTACTTAACTTAACTTAACTTAGTAGTTAACTTAACTGACAATCTAGATACTGGCATACACTGGTGACATCATTGGTTTGCGGCTCTCCTATAGCCTATATGTCCTTGTAACTTCATAGCCTTTGTCACATTATGGACGCACAACACCATATTTAAAAACGGTATTCAACCGATTGATACTAAGAATGTATGACCTTTAGCATGAATCATTCACGCCTCCTTAAAAACTCTTAATGCCGAGGAGTTTGGCCGTTCATTTGCCATTCAAATTCACCCCCTTTTTTTAAATATATTTTATGTATTATATATAATTCACCTTTAATTCCAAGGCAAGTGACGGTTCGTAGTTACCCTAGAAGTTACCGTAGGCATTGAGAATTTGTTCATTTAGGACGAATAAAATGTGCACTCCGTGTCACTAGGGTACACATAAGAATACGAACGGATGAAGCTAGTGGTAGAGAACCTTGGGTTAAATATAAACGAGGAAAAATTGAAATGATGGTCTTCCGAACTTGCGGTTCAAATGAAAATCAACGCAAGGGTACAGATTGGATTGATGTGTATCTTTGAAACCATCCAAAAACTTTATCTATCATACATCAAAAGTCAACGCCGTCAATTTTCTCAGTCTATAATATCCCTCTTTTCCTGAAGCTGGCCAAGATCGCCAAGCGATTGTAGCGCCAGATAACACAAAACCATCCAACAAAGGTTCCCTACTTTTCAAAGCGGTTAACAAAGTTTCTTCGTCTTTTCGTGCTACAAACCAAGAATTCATTTTTTTTGGTTCCTGATCGCTTCACACTTACGATTTATTCTTTCAAATATATTCCCTTAAAATTTGAAATCTCTCTCTCTCTCTCTCTCTCTCTCTCTCTCGTTTTCTCTTTCTCTCTCTCTTGCCAGCTAAAAGTTAAAATCTATTGTATATGCACAGCTTTTCATATGCATTATTCATTCTCATCCCCTGTTTTGACACGATTATTCCAAATATCACTTTTCCAGTTATTCTCCAGCTTATGATTCTGCTTTCACACTCCCTTATCTCTCACTATACAACGCTTTCTCGCTTTTGGAAGAATTGAATGTATGTTTTGTATGGAAAATTTTTAAACCTCTCCCTATTATTTAGCTGTCTTTATTCAGTATCGCAGTTACCACAAATTTTACTGTTTTTTTTTATTATTTCAAGCCTTCCACTACCACCAATTCTCCCACCGTTGATAAATTTTCCCACGTTCGCGGGAAATGGTATTAGCCATTTATTTTTTAATATTTATATATATTTTATTAATGGCTAAATTTTATTAATGGTAGCATATGATTTGTCACTTATGATTCCGTTAATTCCGTCCACAAATATCCGTTTTGATGAACATAAATTTCCTAGAAAACAGCAATAATCACCGAACATTTTTTTTATTTTTTAATACTTCATATTTTAATATTATTTTTTTTTAAATTTTACAATCGTTTGAAACAACATCTGAACAGTAAAAATTGACAACGAATTTTTCAGAGTCGAATAGCCGGGGCTATCAGCGTCAAATGCACTATGTTGTCAAAGTGCTCGGAAGTTCACAACCCGGTTGTTCTAATAGCATTGATAGCTGATTTTTGGCGTCATTGAAAATACGCACATGTCAACAAACAACACTGCTTAACGATCAGCGTAACTTTTCCATGAAGCGTGTAATAAATAACGCGCCCGATTTCAAGTTGACATTTCGTGCATAATTGTCATGCCGTTTATTTGTGCAAATTTTATTAACAAGTGCAATTGTTTTGTATTCGTATGGTTTTCCTGACCTAGAAGGATTTATACACGAAAGCCGAGCAGCTGGAGAGTATAGCATTATATAGTGGTAAACCCTCGAGAAAAAAGAAGAAGAAAATTCTATGCTTACCTTTGCTTAACATTGTAGACACTCATTTATAAGTACCTTGAGAATTACTTTGTGCACATCTGTTCACTTGAAGAGGTTTGGTGGCAAACCTTAAACAAATTATTTATTGCAACTTGAGACATCCCCAACGCTTACTTAGGTTTGTGGATGAAAAGTGCGTCTTACAGAAAACATGTCGAAGAATAAAGTCTCACTGGAATGGAAAAAGCGAGTTAAAATGGAATATATGAAGATTCGCCAAAGCAAGCGTCATAAAAAAGTTGACGATGTTCGATCCGCTTGGAATCGTAATCGGTAATTGAAGTGCTCCACTTTCGCTACCTGTACCAATGATAAATAATGAAACTAATGAACTGATTTTTTCGTAGGCAGAAGCTTTTGAACTTATTGGTTGCCGAAAATGATGGCTGGCTTTCTACGAATGCGACTTGGGTGCAATGTGAAGTGGAACAATTACCGCATGTGCATTGCATGAAAAAGGCGGAAGTGATCGATCAAGACGGAAACCATCAGAACGTTCCAATCCGAATCGTGAATGCTGTAACAACCATACCGACAATGTATACATGGGCGCCCACGCAACAAAATTTTTTGGTGGATGATGAAACCGTTCTTCATAACATACCATATATGGGCGATGAGGTGCTAGATCAAGATGGTTCGTTCATCGAAGAACTGATTAAAAACTATGATGGCAAAGTGCATGGCGATAAGGAGGATAGCATAGATGATACTATGTTTGTCGAACTGGTGCATACATTAATGCAATACATCGTGAAGGATACCAGTGGTGAGGACAAGCCGATGCTACATTCACGAGAAGCAACTGGAGAAAAATCAGAATTTAAAAAAATTGAGGAACTTCCTACCAAAGTAGGTCGGCCAGGACCAAAAGAGACCGATCAGGAAAAAAATACTGGAAATGTAGACAGCGGACAATCAAACCAAGCCAAATTGACATTGGACTGCAGCGTAACCAAGCCACACACAGCGAGTAAGAAGCTTTTTCCACCGCCAATAATTTTCCAGGCTATCAGTTCTCATTTCCCGGAAAATGGTACGGTGGAGGAACTTCGCGAAAAATATATTGAGCTGACAGAACGCGTTGATCCGGAAAGGCTACCAGAATGTACTCCAAATATCGATGGACCGAGAGCGGAATCAGTATCGCGGGAACAGACGCTTCACTCCTATCATACTTTATTCTGTCGACGCTGTTTTAAATATGATTGCTTTTTACATCGTAAGTAGACTTCTTGTTACATTTGACAATATTGCCACAATTTTTATTTCAATTTTATTTTTTGATTCACAATAAGATTTGATCAAATATCATCTATTAGCTAAATTTATTATTAGTAAATAATGTAAAATTTACAACCTATTGGCTCTAATTGACTAGAAGGAGTGAAAAAATTTACAGTTTATTTGATCTTTCGCAACGTAGTTTCAAAAAACTCATTTTATCTGTATTATCACTTACACAATGCAATAGAAAGGTTGTTAATCAACAATTAAAACATGCCTCCCATTCTGCTCACTATCTGTGGTATATCAGGGCACCCATCATCGGTTGGCCAGCTAAATAATCGTAAGTTGCATGGTGTTCAATGTATTTTTACTTTAACCAGTTAATACTTCAAAGGACATTATCGTTCGTTTAGTGTTACCCAAGCTTATAATTTTGTTTATCATTGAACACGTTTGTGAGCAGCTTGTGTTATTAAAAATTATCCTCCAATTTATGGTATTTAATTACTCGCTCGGCTACGATTTGTGATTGGCAGAAATAGTTTGAAATATTTGAAAAAGCAATCTATTATTCGACAGAAAAAGTGTACATAAAAGACATATACCATTTATTAATTGAAATAATCAATTTAAATGCAGGCCAACAGACGGGTCCCAATTTGCAAAGACGACGGTGGCCTGAATTGAAACCTCCAAATAAACCGTGCAGTGACAAATGCTATTTGCTCTTGGTAAGTGCATTTTTTTTTGTGAAATGGTAATAATGCCATTTAAATTCACCGGCTGCTATTAAAATGAAGGTATGATAATGGTATACATGTCGTTGTAGGATGGTATTAAGGATAAGTTATGTACAGACAGTACCAGCAAATCACCCGTAATATTGGATTCCGGTAATGAAGCAAGCTCTGAAGACAGTAACCATAGTAGCCACTACAGCAAAGATGTGCCGTTCGGAAAATCTTCTAAGAATGTTGGAATTTTACTCGAAATATTTGACGATAAAGATATACAATGGAACGGTTCTGACAAATCCTTTTTTCGCACGCTGCAAAAAACATTCCTCAACAATTATTGTGCTATAGCTGAAACAATGGTGGTAAAAACATGCCAACAAGTGTATGAATTCGCACAACAAGAAGCGGCTGATTTTATGCCAATTGAACTGAACAAGGACAATACTCCTCCTCGAAAAAAGAAGAAAAAGCACCGACTTTGGTCCGTACACTGTCGTAAGACACAGTTGCGTAAAGAATCAAGCTCAAATCATGTGTACAATTATTCACCATGTGACCATCCTGGACAATGCGACGCAAACTGCCCTTGTTACGGAGCACAAAACTTTTGCGAAAAGTTCTGCAACTGTAGCAGTGAATGTCAGAACCGATTTCCCGGTTGTCGGTGCAAGGCTCAATGCAACACTAAACAATGTCCTTGCTATTTGGCTGTCCGGGAATGTGATCCTGATCTTTGTCAAACATGTGGTGCTGAACACTACGAGATTGGTAAAATAACTTGCAAAAACGTGAGCGTTCAGCGTGCATTACGTAAGTATTGAAAACGATGGTTAGTAGATACAAGCTAAGATATTTTCATTTGCTGTTTTTTTTTTCAGATAAACATCTGTTAATGGCTCCATCTGATGTGGCCGGATGGGGCATTTTTCTCAAAGAAAGTGCACAAAAAAACGAGTTTATTTCAGAGTACTGTGGGGAAATCATATCGCAGGAAGAAGCAGACCGTCGCGGCAAAGTTTACGACAAATACATGTGCAGTTTTTTGTTCAACCTTAATAACGGTAACGACACTATGATGAATATCATTTTAAACGATACTGTAAGGTTTTTTTTCTTCTAGATTTTGTGGTTGATGCTACACGGAAAGGAAATAAAATACGGTTTGCAAATCATTCAATAAATCCTAATTGCTATGCAAAAGTAATGATGGTAAACGGCGATCATCGTATTGGCATATTTGCAAAACGTGCTATTCAACCAGGGGAGGAACTGTTCTTTGATTATCGCTATGGCCCAACGGAACAGCTAAAATTCGTAGGAATTGAGCGAGAAATGGAATTTCTTTGAATGGGTTATACAGTTTATGTCACCTTCCATTTGCTTTTTTACTCATTTTAACGACCATATTTTACATACTATTAGAGTTAAAGATCATCAGATAATGATTAGGTATTATTAGAAATAGTAAAAAATTAATCAATAAATTTATCTGCAAAACTGTTCGTCAAGTTAGTTGTGTGGTTAGCGGTACTATTTTACAAATTATTCAATAATTAGTCATTATGAGTTTTTCATAACCATTATTTTATTGCATCGAAAGTTCGTTAATCAAATCCTCACATTTAAAATTATCATATTCCATTGTTTCTATGTCTTGTAATATTAATAGTACGGATCGCTCCATTTCCAGCAAAATCGTTGGTTTCTTGTACTGAAATTTAACAGCGATCAGGTATGTCGATTATTGTTTTCTGAGATTTCAATAATATAATACGTACCGTAATTACTAGTGTAGCATTGTTGTGCCTTACTGTTAAATCTTCTTGCCTCGGCACAAAATTGCAACGCAAAAACTCCTCGACGTGTATTTTTTTATAGTATTTTTTGTTGGATGTTCGAACTAGTATGGTTTTGTCTGGCTCACAAGTAACAGTGTACGTTGATAATGGATACGGTAAATTTCGTATGCGCCATTCAATCGAGTTTCGTGTAAGTCTTTTCGATAATAATGGCTCAGAGGAAGATTCTTTCAGTATACAATCGTTTTCGTTCAATCCCATGGAAATAGGCTCGCCAAGCTCAGTTATCCAATCATCCTTTTGAATTATAGCTGATTTTTTCTTCCAGGCACGTCTCAAAACTACTCCAGTTTCTGTACTATATTCTTCAGCCATCTCTCGGCCATCCGCAAATTGGTAATAGATCTTCCGTACGTTTCCATGCAGAACGGAGGATTTTTTTGCATTTTTGATTAAACCTAACCAATTTGTAAACGCCATGGTATTTTTACGCGTTGATTGTTGTAGATCTTGTGCTTCAGTGTAAAACAAAATGTTTCGCACAACGATCACAATGTTTCCTGTTTTGAATATTTTGACTGCATTGTTTGTTTGCAGGTTGCTTTGACTTTCACAATTTTGTTGTCATGACGAGGTATTGTTAGACAAAAATAAACCTGAACATACCCAGCAAACAGACAGAACTCACTATTCTTGTTCGAATGAGTGTCTTTCATTTTGGGAGTTACTCTAGTTTGAGTTTATTTTCCCAGGTGTGTGCAGATAAGATTGTAGTGGGCGAATTCAATACGAGCCTTGAGCAGACGAAAAGTAAAGTAAATGTGATAAAGGGTTTTGTAACCGTCAGTTAGTAACGATTTATTAAAAATCGAACAAACTACGGAACGTCGGATGGCGTATAGACGGGAATGTGCTCCAAGAATGCAGTTATATTTACGCCCAACCATAAAAACTCATTAAAATTGAGAAATGCTATGAGCGTATACAATTGACAGTATCCTCTTGTAAACCTGGCTGTTGCTTCTACCATTGGGGACAAAAATACTATAGAATAACAAAAAATGTCCATTGGGGAATAGGAAATATACTATAGAGTTACAAAACGACAATTGGCTGGCTTGTCTGGTTGTTCTGCTAGGTCAAATTTAACGATTTGAAGTGGCTTGTAACAGACAAAAAATCCTAGTTTTATAAAATGACAACGATGACCATTTAAGAATGATAGATTTTACGTATAAAATGACGAACCCGAACTTCGTCGCTCTTTTACTGATATAATCAGTCAATCGGTTTTATTTTTCATATCTGGATTTCTTAAATTACAGTATCTACATTGCATATGCCATACGTTCATAAATTGCCATATATTTGTTCGTAGGTTCATTTGGTTTAGTTCGTTTAGTATGTATGTTTGTTTAGTTTAGTATTTTGTATCTTAAAAACCATCAGATTTGAGGGATCAATTAAAAACTATGTAATTTGAGCTTTATGCCCTGGACATGAGTATAAATTAGTGAAAGGAAAAAAAGTAAATCTAATTTTTCGAAATCTATCACAATTGCAATCCTGAAATCATAACTAGTACAACTCGTTGGAATGAAATAATTAAGATGATCGAGTAGTTTTTTATACTTCGTTAAAAAAAAGTTGCTAAGAAATAACAAATAACGGTTAAATTTAAATGAAAATTGACATAACAACTCCAATGATGGCCTCTATGAAAGTCGCAATTGCAACACCGTTTCGATTTGATCTGACTTGACAGTTGCGTTTTCAATGAAAACAATTGCTTTGATAAAAATCCGGTAGAGCTATGTTCGTTATTTGTTTAAGTTAATATCGTGGATAAACTAGCAAAGACGTAACGAAATGGTAATTACTGAAACCATGACCACATGTATTTTTGTAAAACAATCGATGTAAAATTTCTCACCTTTTCCATCCAAACGCATAACACTTCGTATTTAGTTGTTGCTGTAGTGATGATATGGCCAAAACAAATCGGATGGTAATAACAGTTTTAGGCATGCTGCAAAACAATAAACCATCAGATTGGAAACAATATTGTGCTCAATTCATTGAAGAGAAATAAAATGCTGAATATAGCATTATAGGTAAAATATTATTAAGTTATGTTTCTTGCGAACGTTCACCACTGGTCATCGCGAAACGTTGCGGTACAGAATAAGCAAACAAAAATCTGAGTTAATGTGTATAATTTATGTTAAGCAACATGGTAATGGAGGGACGTCTGAAGATAAAGAAATTAGTTAAAGATGAAGATGTTTTTATGATATAATCATATTTTTGTGATATCTGATCAATTTTTCTCTATGTTTTGCTATCGCCGCTACAAGGCCTTTCTGCTAGTTACAATACGAGATCCTTGTTGTTTTGAAGAGGATATCCAAGCCGCATGCGTTTTAGCACATGTACTAAACATCCTTAACATCGGTCCGAAGATAGGGCGTACTTATATGTTTCTTGTTTGCACTAGACCTCAAACTCATTTTTGCAGCATACGATTTACTAGCGATTAGTCCCGTCTAGTCCTTTGTAAGAAAATGAACAAATGGATTTTATTATATCGTAGAGATTGATTATTTTGCCAGTACAATCCTTATAACTTTGTGACAGTGATGTAATGGTTGCCTTCATCTTATCATTTGATTGAATAATTATCACATCGATAAAAAATTTCTTTACTTCAAGGATTCAATAATATGTGGTAGGGATAGTGAATAGCATTGGTATTTTTGGCGAGTGATTTGTGGTACATTATTGTGATTTGCCATGACTTCTCTGTCATTTACTTCTGGTTTTGGCCAGCAAGATGATGAAATCATCTTTTCGACTTACGAACCTACAAAAGAAGGTATGCACATTTTATTCCCGACGTTATTTGGATGTAGCAGATAAAAGATTTCAATACATAATTTTTTATACCATATTATTTTGTACATATTGCTAACTTTATTATTGTATGAATATACTGGGACGTATGCACCTTTTCAATTTTATTTTCATATCAAAAAACTAACAATATTGGCTGGATGTAAAATATATGACAGAGATTCTAGAATATGCCGTCAAAATTGGGATCGATCCCGATAAAGAAACAAACATCTTATATCTTGCTCGGCAAGGATTATTACATCCACTCCCAGAAAATTGGAAACCATGGTAAGTATCATAAATGTTTTTGATTGAACCATTTGCTTACTTTGCAACACATTTCAATAGTATTGGGACGCAGGATGAGAAGAAATAAAAAAAAAACAAATCCTAAATGAAATGAAAAATCATGAGTCATAAAAAAAGTTTAAATATGTGTGCTAGTGTGATACGAAGAATGCAGAAACACGCCTGATTCACTAAATGTACAGGTATTAGTTTGCGAATCGTGTAGTTTCCCTGCCGGGGGTTAGTGTTTGATAACTTTTTTCACAAAATAGAATAGTGAGACATCAAACATAATAATCAGCTGATGACAAAAGTCTTATTTATTCTTTAGTCTGTCACTGTCTAGTGTAAGAAATACTAATTGTATAAGCATTTCGACACGATAATTTTTATCATAGCCAATTTAATCTGCTAGATGGCTAAAACATTCCAAAAACTGTATGTAACTTAAATACGAAACAAAAAGAAAATTGTATCAAATTTGAATCAACTATGAATAAATCGCTGTATCGTTGACTACAACATATGATTTATTCAACAAAAGCTTCCACTTTTTTTGGTAACATCGTTTTATTTGCTTAAAGGCAATTGTGATTATGCAATATTCAACATTACATGTTCTAGTTAATTTTCTACTTTAAATTCTCTATTTTACTTGTTTTGTTTTATGTGTTCTATAAATTAAACGTTAAGGAAATGAATAAAGTAAATAATAAAAAGCCAAATATTGTATAAATTTAGCAATGTCAGCACGACATGTACAACTATATGTGGGGCAAAGGATATTGTGACTTGTGTTCTCTATTTGGTCCCAATTAAAGTTGAAGAAACCTTTTCAAAATTAAACGTTCTTTTCAAGAAGTCAACTTTAACTTTAACGCTTATTATAGTCTGAAATGCCAGCTCTAGTCTATCAGTTATTGCTCTAAGTGTAAATAAAGTGGCGATAAAAAAAACTGATTTGGATAATTTTTTAGGTTTGGATAATTTTTTGTAAGCTGAAAGGCATTTCCTCCCAATAGCCTTATCCCTGACTCGGTTAAAAAAACTGAGCTTTGAAGTCGAAAAAAAGGTTATATCTTTTTAAGATGATTTTTTTACGTCGCATTAGGTCATATTTCTATCGTCAACAACAAGAAAAAACATTGCACTATTTCTGTTTTATTTTTCTCTTGTATAGTTATAGCAAACAAGTAAAAGCCTACTACTATTACGACAGAATTTCGAAGAAATCACAATGGGAACATCCAATCGACGTATTGTACCGAGCAAAAGTAATTGATGCTAGAAAAGCATTTTCGCTGGATAGGTCTGATTCAACATCACTTGGAGATTCTGGATTTCGTAGTCTAAAATTTCATCATAGTAATAGTAATCAATTCGACGGTAATGAACAGTTTCGTCTAACGCCATCATCCTCTTCGGGAAACAATGCTGCTTGTATTCCACCATCTACCAGCAGTCCCATTGGCTTGGAAGAAGTAGACAACGCCAACAAGGAGCGAAATCATATCGGTCGAGTAAATGCATCTTGTGTAAGCCAAACATTACAATCATACACCGATCAGTTGGGGCATGCAAACCACGCCAAGGAAGATAAGAACGATTTAAATTTAAAAAACGAAATTCAAGAAGCTTCTTTTGGATTGATTGTAGACAAGCAAAAGGTCGCCTCTGACACAACGATGGTGCTTTCGTCCAAATTATCATTTAACATTGGCTCCAGTATGCGTTTTAATAAAAGTGACACTGGAGAGTCATTAGACGCTTCTGCTCTAGACGCTAAATCTATAGGTAGCGGTTTTACGATAACCGGAACTGGATCACAATTTTTGAAATCGAACAAAAAATCCGAATACGGAATATCGGATCAGGGTCGAAAACCAGAATCGGAGATGAAAGGTATACTACGAGATTCTAGTTTAACATACGTGCGTTCGAAGAACACTCCAAACGACGATTCTGGAGCCGATGAAAAAAAAAGTGTTCGTTTTGATATTGACCTTGAAGTAGAGCAAACAGAGGTTTCTGCAGCGTATGGCAATGAACTAGCAGCTGGTAAAAGTGATGATGAAGAAGCCGTCAACATTAACATCGGTGGTCATGAAGAAGGCGACGATCAGATAGAAGAATTCTTAGCGGAAGAAGACGATGAGGGAGATGAAGAAAGGCTCAAACAAATATCTTCATCGGACACGTCGGAACAGGATTCTGAAATATCTGTAGGAGCAGTTCTCACCGTCGCAAATGTTCAGAATACTATTAGAAGCGTGCTACCAGACCCGATAAGTAATGAACCGTTGGGTCAACGGAAAGCAGACTCTTTGCGCGATTTAAGACTAACGATTGATCACGAACGCGAGCGTTACAAAGCAAAATTAGAAGAAGAACTAAGTTCGCTTGCTGAACTCGAAAAGACAAACATAGAAAACGAATTAGCAAAGGAACGCCGCCAGTACGAGGAGCTACTAGCTAGAGAAAAACAGCGGCTGAAAGAACAGCATCAGCATAACATCGACGAAATTAAAGAGTTTTATAAGGTTAAATTACACGAGATGAAGACTGATTGCGAGGAGGAAAATACCAAAGAGTATACAGTGTATCGCGAAACATTGCAGGAAGAATTCGATCGTCGTGTGAAAGAGACGACAGAAACACATCGCGCTACGATGGCAACTTTGCAGAAAAATCACGATGAAATCGTCGAAGAGCTAGAGCGGGATCTGAAAATGGAAGAAGAATTGCTAAAGAAAGAACACAGCACCAATTTAACTGAAATAAAAATCAAATTAACACATGAGTTGGAGATGGAGCGACAACGTATGCGTGAGGCAGGTGAAGATCGACTGTACGAAAAGGTACGATGTGAGAAACGTTTACTCGAAGATAAGTACAAATGCTTAAAAGAGAAGTATACTCGTCTCAAAACGGACGTTCGTATTTCTCTCGAGCGTCGAAAGAAACGCCGTGAGCAACAGCAGCAGCAGCAGCAACACAGTTTGTTAAGTAACAGCTACGAAACGGACGACCGGACGAATTCCAAGGTGATGTCCCCATATTCTTACGAAGCTGCGAAAGGAATTTCGGTTCCATCGTCCTTTAGCACATTCCTTACGACGGAGAAATCCTGCAATAGCAACTCTGTGACAACTGTTAGTTCAAAACGTTTTTTGGCTAAAGGTGCCAATCTTTCACTGGAAGCGAAAATGAAGACGCATAATTTCAACACCTCGGGGTCCTCAGAACCAAGGCAACCGTCATCAATGCTATACCACAGCAGCAACAACAACAATAATAATAATAACAATAATAATTTAACTTCTCACGTAGATGAATCAAGCCAGAGCGAAATAATGCATTCAAAACCACTGTTCCAAGTAAGAAATATTTTCTCAAAAGTCCAGCACGAAGATAATTTTAGCTCCGATTCCGAATTCAACAAGGTTAGCTATGAAAGAGTTGTTGTTGAAAATTCCTGCAGCAGTCCTCAAGCGGCAATTGCAGTGGCTGTTAATCGTCCGAAACGAAAAATCTTCACCAAGACGAAATCATCTTCCACGTCTAAGCTTAATTCGACTAAGCATGAACAAGAAACAAGCGCTAGATCGTGCACACCGGTAGAAAATCTCAGAATACAACTAAAAAAGCTGGAGGAACTTGAAGATCAAATTCCTGACTGTAATTTGGATGCTCCGTACCATTTACGATACCCGTTTGTGAACGCTCACGTGGATAATGGTGAACCGGGGCATGGTATAGGTGCTAGCATCCGAAAAGGTGCTGCTGTTGCTGTAGGAACCGATAGCAGTGAATTGGAGTTTATCAAACATCGCATACTTCTTGAAAGAGATTCCGTCATGCGGGCCAAGGAATCTCTACGAACGCAAAAGAATTTATTCAAATCTAAACAACGAGACAATGCGATCAAACACGCGCTGAAAAACAAGCAAACGATGGATCAAATATTCCACGTAAGTTTGTATTTTGATTTCTACATTTAAAGCCAAAAGTAGAGCTATCAAGCTATCTACATAGAAAATTATTTATTGATACCAACCCATGTTCATGCTGGTGGATGGTATTTGCAACAATATTTTGCATATTTGCTCATCAATGGGTTTTATTGATAAACGTTTTTTTAACTGTTTAGGAAGAAAAGGAGTTAACCGAGCTGGAAGTATCTTTGCATCGCACACGAGCGTTGCTTGGTGAAAAAGTTATTAGATTGCGACATCTAGAAAACTCCTTACAAAAACTAGCTGAAAAAGATCGTCCGATGCGAGCATCAGAGAACATTGATATTGAAGTAAAACCTAAGGAAACTCTCAGCGATCTGTCTTCTTATTCCAGTTCCGGTTTTAGTAGTACTGACGTTCCTACCACTGAACATCATTTTAGTGGCTTACGTTCAAAGATGCTATCGAATAATACTGAGCCAAGTGATACATTTATTTATTTGAAACATTTACATTCAGAGATAAAGGAAATTTGGAGTTTGCTAAGTAAGTATTTCAAAATTACACACATATGTATGTATGTATATATATATATATATATATATATATATATATATATATATATATATATATATATATATATATATATATATACATATATATATATATATATATATATATATATATATATATATATATATATATATACATATATATATATATATATATATATATATATATATATATATTTATATATATATATTTATATATATATATATATATATATATATATATATATATATATATATATATATATACTTGTATAATTAGAATAATAAAAATACTTAACCACTAACGTTATGTCGTTCTAACAATAACAAGATCCAAACGCTGGTACACTAGGTATGGGAATCGATGAAATGGATTTTCTGAATAACGCTACTAGCCCATTATCCGGTAAATATTTATGTGACCTAGTTCTTCCACCGAAGCCACCTTCTCCGACATTTAATCAACCTTCATCTGCCACCCACTCGACAGGACAACAACCAATGATAAATCAAACTCCACATCATCACTACACGGTAACTCTTTTAGAAAAAACTCGCGACCTTAAGCATTGGTTGCGACAGGCAAAAAATGAGCACGAAATGTTGAAAAAAAAATCATTTGCTTAGTTTCCATTCTCCGTTCTGTATTCTTAGCAATATTGTCCAGTATGCAAAATCTTTAAACTGATAAATGAATTTGCAAAACCAAGAATAAATGTGCTTTTTTTTTGCTTTTGAGTAACTTATATACGAAAGATGCTTAGATGATAGGAATGAGACAAAGTTGACAAGTTCTAAGTATGATGTGATATTTATCAATAGATTCGATCCTTTAGATTTGCGAATATGTAAAAGTCGCGTTTATATAGATATTTATGTTATTTTTTATAAAGATATTTATGTACATACACTATAAATTAGAGAAAAAGCTGTAGTACCCTACATAATCGTAAATCAAGTATAAGTATAAATTCGATCAACAACTGTAACGTTTTTTCCCAATTTTAAAGCACTTCTTATAAGGCTTTTGTCTTATTAAGTATCAGTGATTCATAGTTTGGAACCATAGCTAATGCTTTATTATAGCTAGTCAAACTGATAGTTTTGTTACAGATTATTTTCCTTGCATATGTCGTCAAATGAAATGAATATGAAGTGTTATAATCAGCGTGAGTGGTGTCTGAAGCGAAGACATTAACAATATACTGTATGAATGGGAAGCATATTTTAAAAACGATAAATCAGGCAGCCATACGTGTTTCTAGATTTCGATCAAACCACTTTAAAATTAGATAAAGTCAACACTTGTCCTATTTCATTGCAATTGTTAATGAACTATTTATAATATAATACAACAATAACACACTCTGTTTTATTAGGTAAAAGCAAAGTAGTCTTGTATAACATACGACCACGTAGTTCACCACATAGCAATCAGCGACAACAGAGCCTCCTTTATCGCAATAAACTTATACAAATATATATATATATATATATATATATATATATATATATATATATATATATATATATATATATATATATATATATATATATATATATCTATATATATATATGTATATATATATATATATATATATATATATATATATATATATATATATATATATATATATATATATATATATATATATATACATATACTTACATATAAATACCAAATTTTGGAGCATTGGTTTTAAAAATTATAAGAAGGGCAACAATTTTCTTGTGTAGTGAACTACCTCTGTTCACGCAAAATTGATGATCAGGAAAAGAATTCAATTTTAAAGGATTTAATAGCTATTTTACAAATGACTTTAACAGATAGTTCTCTTCTGTCGAGCAATTCCATCACATAGTACTCTTAAAATGATAAAATTATTACCAAAACGTGAATGAATATCGTATGAATCATCTGTCGTTATGTAAAAGAATTACGTGTAGTGAATTCTGCAAAACAAGCAAGAAGGAAAAATAAATAAAAATCCAATAAATCATTGTTTTTTTATCATACGCATGTTTTTATACGAATATGTTAGGATTAGAATTCTATCTAGTGCTTTTCGCTCGGGGTTATGATTTGGCTTTAATGTCACGAGCAGCAATAATTAAAATTATAATACTGACATATGACACTCCGTTTTGAACAAGTTGTTGAATCTTAAATCCGTCTTCAGCTTTGACCGTATAGTATGTTTCCAGCACGTTGGCGCGAATAGCCAGTTTGTTCGAAGAGCCCTGAACTGATGATATCTTCTTCAGCTTGAATGGATTGAATTTTTCAAGTAGGTTCAGCCGAAATTCAAACCCGATACTATCGTATGTTTAACTTATGATATCTATGTCATCAGAATCTCTCTCGCAGTCTCGCATGACAAACAGTCATTTGTAGTAGCAAAGGAAGAGAAAAATGAGCTTTCCATTCACCATCACCTTATGTTTGAAATGCTAGTCATCATCGTTTTAAACAAGGATTGTGTTTGGTTCGGTCGTGATTCTCAAAAAAATCGTTGCGGTGTAACATTAGTTCGGCCGCGTAGTGAAGATCTGTGATTCCTTTTTTGATCCTTTTTTGTCCTATTTAGAATGGTATCGAATAGTTTTCACGGCTCTATTTTTTGAGAGACTACACCATGGTAGGTGGTAATTGCACAATATCATCAACTGGTGGAGCCTGTAATTGCTTCAGTTGCTCGTATAGCAATTCATCAAAGTAATGATCCCATCGCGAGAGGACCTCTAGCTAGTAGAATACCAAATTACTATTCTTACTTCGGCAGCAGGTTATCTTAGGTGTGAAGTTGTTTCAGAGTACAGGTGTCTCTTGTCACATAGTTGACCATGCCCCATTGTAGCTCCATCTACGGATGTCCATGTGGTTGATTTTGTTGATGTCCAGATACGCAAACTTGCAAACTTCTTGTTCTTCTTACTATGGTACTAACCCAATTTTCGTTTTTAACATTGAACACCAATTGAATTGTATTGAATTTAATTGTATTGAAAAATGATTTTGTGATCATTCTGTCATCACAGGGCGTCATTCATTCCTGGTCCTTTGTTCTCGGTAGATGTATGACCGTTTAATAAACTAATGTTCAAGAATTAGCTTCGCATACTTCAGCTGTGCAACACCATTGAATGAAGGGAATGGAATTAGCCCGAGTAGCCAAGCATGGTTTATTGGTTATGCGGAAGATCATTACGGCACTCTGTGTCACAAGGATGTGATCCAATTGAAATTGAATAGGATAAACTAAAGAACCTTCTTAGAGGCTTCAGATTCTAAGCCACTATCTATTTTTGAGAAATTTCCCGCCAGGCCAGAAATTTGCGTTATTTTTCTTTCACGACTATTGCGATTTTAATGCAACAACGTGCGAGACAAAAAAATAAATTTATTCTCAAACTTGTCCTTCCATTTGAGCGGCAAACGTTGTTTTCCTTCATGAATTAACGATAAACAAATAAATTTACATAGGAATACTCGGAAAAATAATTGGAGTTAAGTTACAGCAAATAAATAACAAGCGGCTTAGAAATTCAACCAAAGTACAGTTCAAAGGATTAACTATAAAAATATGGTGATAGAAAAACGTTGGTCCAATCGAGAAAAAAGTGTTTGTAAGGTAATAGTAATTACTAAACTAATATAAGTTTTATCAATATGCAGATCCCGAGCCATCCAAATCTTCAAAATTTTACATTTGTAAAATTAAAAAAAAAACATAATGATCAAAATCATAATACTATATGCATCACGAAAACTGAATAATTAATTACACATTTGATGATATACCTAACATGAGGAACAGAACGAAACGAAAGTAACATGAGGAACGGGAGTTATCTTTAATCAAACCTAGCGCCTTGTAAATTGGTACTTGGTTCGCAGTAACGTAAAACCTTTTTCAATTTGAAAATAATTTTTTAAAATACTTTTAAATTAGCTCTTGATTTTTTTTATATTTATAAATGTATGATTTTATATTCCTTAGCTTAGCTTGAGTTTTACTACAGAAATATTTTTTTCATTTATATGCCATAAATAATAAAATTTGATCCCTATTGCTTTGAACTGCTTATCGCAAAGCAGGTACAAAATACCTATTTTTTTATGGGCCAGTTTACACCTGTGACATGCAACCGGAAGAGAATGGAACACCGTCATACAAAATGTACGGATTTTAGATGGTTCCTTTGGTTGGCCAGAATCTACGGAACCGGTGGATGTATATGTGGAAGTACTAGTTTGCAATTATCGACAGTAGATTTTTTTTTCGTTCTACTAATTTCAAAATTCAGACGATCTTAGGTTTTAATCCTTTATCGCTTACCCTCCTGATGGGCCATTTGTTAGGTAGCTGTACTATTATCGCATTTAATAGGAAAGTCCATTTATCTTTGTAATTTGTACAGCTAGTCCCAAGAACTTGAATCCAAAAAATAAAAGAAAAACAGTCCGAAAAATATATAAATATTAGTATTTAGGTACAAAGTAATGCTAGATTCTGCAATTGTCTTAATTGCGTAACTGAAAACAGAAGAATTTTGGCACCGAACGTTATTTGTTTTTCCTGTGATAATGCAAGCGACGACTTATTATGGAATAATATTTGTCTTTTTTTCGGTCCTTATGGCCTTTGAATACCGCTGAAATATAGTACTGAGAAGATAATGCCACGTATATTTGATTTCAACCAAACGTCGTACCATTCCGAAATTTGTAGCTGTGTCCTGTGACCCTTTTTAAATATTGATAGCATCGTAAAAAAAAATATTGCATCAATCCATGTTCAACTGTCTTGCAAAATACAACATGTTGTGTAAATAAGTACTATTTCAACTTTTCGAAAAGAAATTCTGAAAAATATGCAGTATTGATTTGATGAATAATTGACATTGTCGTCAAAGCAATACAATGAAAAGTTTAAAAGTATCAATTTTGCAAAACTCAATCAAATAATACACATGACGATCTCGGGATAAATTTTGGACTGAGCTCTCCCGTACACAAAGACTTAGTAGCTCTCTTTGAAAAATCAAGCCATCAAGACCTATTGAAGCAGGCTCTGCAACATTTTGGATTTGTATTTTCAACAGATTGCACATTAGTTATGTTGAATTTGGCCAATATATTTTAATAAAATATCGTCGAATTGGTTCAGAGGGCTGTATTGTTAGTGAGTGTCTCAAATATGTTCATAGTTAAAAGAAAAATATAAATGGTTACTGTCTCTTCATGACTGTTTTTTTAGTGCAACTACCATACATTTTTTTTATTTCTCAACATTTTTACTGCCGCATGACAAAGCATGCATTTTTCGTGTCACGTTTATCATGGTATACCACCGTGTGGGATCTCTTTACACAGTACTATCAGCTTAATTTCACACGAAGTAATGATATTTAAGAATATAAAAAAATTAAAATGTTCAAATTAATTCATTCAATACAATACAGTATTGTATAGCCGCTGGGTAAATGAGCTAAGACATAAAACATTCTTATTGTAGTATACGATGTAATATTTCCATATTATTGCAAGCAAAATCATTGGAAGAACAATCAATAAAATCAGCAATATTAAAGTAATTTGTTCCGCAGCTAGTTTATCTCTCATTAAACGTTCAAATCTATTTCAACAACAATTGAAAATAAAATATCAGCAGCGAGTGTACTACTCATTGATACGAATAATTAAATGCAAGGCGTTGTTCCGAAGTCGAATCCTGGCGACGAGCAGAATAAACCAAACAGAAAAATGTACTGCGAATCGCGGAGTCAGTTAACAGGAAAAACATAGCCTGTCGACAATTTATTATATAAATGACGCGCCGTAAAGGATTGTGGTGGTATTTCAATGCGCTCTGATGTACATCATTATGCTTGGGATCTACCCTGTTCCTTGGAGCTTTCCTCGTAAACAAAATCAACGGATGAAAACTTTACCCAGATCTTTTGAGCACACTCTATGCACCGTTGTACTTCTTTCGGTATAGAAAAGAGCAGATTTTTGTACGTTTCTTTGTACAGGAAAGATACTTTTCCACGAATTTGAAGATTCAGCTTTTGACGCTCGATCACGTTGAGTTTATCGAAGCTTTTATGTTTCTGGACCAAATTTACTACGCTTGTCATCGAAAGTCGGAGTGCTACAAGAATTCTCCGATTATAGAATTGAAATGGATTTCTTTTACGATCCCCGTAGAATATCAAAGTATAATTATTCACTAAACATGGGAATGCGGTTCAATTTTAATGAAATTCATTATTTCACACGATTCGTTACAGAATACAAAGTAACAAATCGCCGAACGGGGAACAGAGTGGACAACCTTCCTTTCTATAATATCAAAAAATTGTTCTAAATGCCTTATTATTCTTATTTTCAATACATTGTGCCGAAGTTTGACGGTCTCCCAATGAAGCGCAATGGAGAGGTCCCATGCAACCGGAGTATTTAAAAGTATTTGTTTAAAAATTCAAATGTTGTCCTATTCGCCAAAAATATAGCTTTATTCCATTCCATAAAAAGAGCAACAACGCTACAACTCCTCTCGTTGGGGAGGATCTCATATGATTCCTGGAATATACAAATAATACATACAATACAAAAATGGGTCGAAAATACACATAAATACCAATGCTTCTTTTTATTCTTCTAAACGAGTGATTTCAACACTTCCGATGGCAAAAAAGGTGCCCATTTCCGGAAGATAAATAAATTACTCGAATTTACAAAGGATGCTCCAATTTTACTAACATTTCCTTACTCTTTGCAACAAGTGGTTAATTTTCCTTCACCCTTTATTGAACCACTAAAAATTCATCAGGAAGTTGAGCTTCTCGTAATCTTCTCACCTCGTATGTTGTTATGACGCGTGTCTAAATATTGTCTACAAAATATAAATAATAACAAGTTCTGGCTAAAATTTTGAGTTTATTTTCTGAGTTGCGTTGAGCATGTGGAGTTCAAATCATTTGAAAGGATTGCAAAAGAGTAACTCTTGGTCAAAGGAAAAACAGACGGACAAGAAAGAGATAACAATTACGGGGATCTAAAATAATGGAATGAAATATAAGGGTTTGTTTTCGACGAAGAATTGAGATTCGTATCACGTTGGGAAGTGGAAAAGTAGTGGCCAAAGCTATTAGTATAACCAGGTGGTATGTTTCCAAAAACAATGTTTATATATTCAATAGTTGGTGTTATTAATTGACTGCTGTGCAACAATTTGAATTTGTATGAAATGAGTAGAAATTTTCTAATAGCCTTGAGGATAGCTAAACAGATTTAACATAAAGGAGTAGGCACAAATCGCCATTTCTATACGAAAATGCAGGGGAATTGACATGGTGTGTAGAAATAAAGATTCAAAAATCAGTTAGTTTTGAATAAAACTTTTTCGCTCTTAAGTTATTCTCCTAACAAGTCTATTTATCGTTATGAGTATTGTTTTACTTTCATCCTTTTTCAAGGCACTTATTCATCTGATAGATTCATATATCAATATATATTTCTTGGTTTGCTATTTCTTTTCATGGTTTTGATATGCATAATTTGTAAAATATATTCGACGAGCTATATTCCCTAGCTAACATATTGTGCAAACACGCAATCTTCTATCCATTATCCTAATAACTTGCAGTTGATAATCCTAATAATCCTACCAGTTTTATGAAATATCATCGTATATTTTTTTTATTTAATTGATGATATCGTCAACAATGTTTTATTACAATGCTCAATGCTTCATTAGTGAACTGAATTGAACATAAACTCTTTTCATGTCGTACTTCGATTCAACTTTGTTTAATCGACTTGGTCTATTGTTTATTGCACCTCTTTTTTATGTAAAAGGACGGATTTATAGTCAATGTTTAGCTATTTATATATACCTGGAAGCGTAGATTTTGTTCGCAATACTATAAAATAGCAGTAACATGGGATGTGCAATATAGTAAATTATTTTAGTAAAGTAACATTTTGATAATGTCTCATTTTTTGTCTTTTATTTTTTAATGTTGTCTTTTAATTTTTAATTTGTCTTTTATATTTTATCGGTATATAAATAAAATCGTTTTCTTGCGTGGACGTACATTTTAGTATTTCTTCAGTTAAGTAGCTTCTGATTGAAAGTAAATTTCTAAAAAGTAGTAAAATTCTTTGACATTCAAACGAGCAAATAGACCGCAACGCGTAGATAGAACCGCAAGTCAATGACGATAAAAAATCGTATTCTAGCCTACCGGTGCTTAAAATTTGATAACCATGTCTGGTTTGGCTCCATCTGTTTGATTCAATTTTGTGCCTTGATGTGTTATCGAGCTCCCAAGCACAAAGCATTGGAAATAGAGAAATAGCTAAATAATTAATAAAACGAAAGGAAGCTTTATATTTGTTTGCAACGACATCTTGTAGAACTTCATTTTGTAGATGATATTAATGATGAAAAACATATAGTGTTCGCATGATTTTAACATGTAAAACATATTATTTCAATTATTTTCCAAAACTATAACGCCTTTCTCAACGTTCCTTGATTATGTTCTGTTTATCTAAGTGCTGATTGAATTATCAATGAATTTTTTTCATTTGTCAAAAACAATGTTTATGATATTGTGCCTGGTATTGATGAATCATTTTGAGAATTTTACTACAAAGCGTAAGCAATTCATACAATACAGCCTTAAAATCATATGTGCACCAACCCGCGTCCTCTTTCTGGTCTATGAATTAAAAAAATTGGACGGTTTTTCTTCCGTTTTACAATAAAATGACTAATTTTCGCTTACTTCATCATTTGTATAGAATACATTTCAAATTCAATTCGAGATTGCGCACTGTTTTGTTGCAATATAAAATAAACAGATGAGAATAAAACAAAGAGCACAGCAAAATAGCGATTAACTGGACGGATTCATTTTTAGTGACATCGGGATTAACGTTACTTCACATATGTATCGTTGCTGCCGTATAGCGTGCCTCACCGCGTCGCCATAACCATCTATTAGGACGGTACTATAATGAAAAAAAAAGCCATTTAATATGTATGTGTGTTTAGGAAATTACATGCTTTGAAAAATTTATTCTTAATTTTTTTTCTTTTTCTAAAAACTACGACTTCCATTATGGTTATTTTAAATTGTGTAGCTATTCTTGTTTTTTTTGTATAAAAGAGCATCGAGAAATACTCCTAGTTTGCACCGGCTTTATTATAAGTAAATTTTAATTTCGACCCCTAATATTGTTCAATTTGATCAAATTTTAAGAGGTGATTCAACTGCAATTCAAAAACGTAAGTACAAACCTTTTGAAACTTTGCGATCTTCAAATATGGAACGAAAGGCATATTGTAGGCGTTTGGAAGAAATATAATTTGTCGAGTGTTAATATACGTCTACATTTCTCAAATGATTTATATATTACTCGCTAATCTAAACCACACTGTACTTACCCTAATCAGCAGCTGTCCGCTCTTTGTGTGAGGATTCCGATATGCGTATAATACCCAGCAACCGGATGAAAATAAAATCATGATTACAATCAATAAAGATACTAGTAAGCCGTGACTGGATTCGTGAATATCGGCTGTATGGTAACTTTTTGCCTTGCTTATAATCTCATCTTTTTTAATACCGCTCTGAGTGCTTGTACCATTAAATTCGAACTTGTTTGGAACAATATTTTGCACGGGTTTGCTATTGGTTTGATTAACAGTGTTATTAGTATTATTAACATTGTCCACCGTCATCTTGGTTGTTGTTTCAACTGAGTCACCGTAGTTGTTGCCTTTTTGACCAATAGCGGGGCATGAAGATGTTTCAGAAATGATTGTTGTTTCACAGCCTATATGGAAAAGAAATAAAAAAAATCACTTCTTTTTTTGTTTTTGTGTCTATGTGAAATAATATATACCTTTGTGTATCCAATCTTGACGTTTACGATCTGTACCAGTCGAGCAACGATTTATTGTTGGGCACCATAAGCACTGTAATTTAATGTATTGTTATTTCTGAAGGAAAAATGATACCCTATTTCTGCTATAGGGTAGACTACAGTTCGCTTTTACCTCAAAATCCGCGCCTTCATGAGTGATACACGATTCACAATCTTTGAACGAAAAACATGTCGGCAACGCTGTTAGCGTAATAATAGTATCATTTTTCACTTCAGTTTGTCCGAAGTTAACACGGTGGTATTCGTAAATAGTTTTCTGTTTAGTGCCTATGTTATAGAAAAAAAATGGAATAGATGTTAATAAAATATATATCGTAACAAAATATCTTTATCACGAATCAAATTGTATAAATAGCAAATCAGGATTTTAGCACTTACGCATTATTGTTTTATCAATGATATAAGCATCTGATAATCCTATCTTAACTGGGTGATTTTTCATCAATGAATTTTCAAATATCTCCATTATGTTGATGGGAATATTTTTGTAAGCAAATACAATATCACCAGACTTATTCAATGTTACACTGAATGTAAAAGTTCCATTATTTTGACGATCTTGAAGTATGACGTTCTCCCATACAACAATGAAAGTTTCGCCTGAAAGTAACATAAATTTATTTGAAGTTAGTCATTAAAAATAATTCGTACAACATTTCTTCTGTTTACCGTCATCACGATATTTAACCAATGAGCTGTTAGAAAGCGCAGTATCAAAATTGGCCATCAACGGTGCAATGTATTGTGTCGATGCCAGCCACGAGTGTACGTAATCTCCGGTGTATAGAAATCCGCCACTGGCAATAGTAATATTTCGAATAGGAAATCCGTAAAAAGGAAAATCGAATGAGAGCAACATGGTCTAGAAAAAAAATAAAAAGAAAAGAAAAACAAATATAACAACATTTACTGCTATTTTTATTAAATTTTTGGAAGTGAAAATTAAATGAGAGCAACATGGTTTAGAATATAAAAGACAAAGAAACAAATTACTACTGTTTTGATATTATTTTTAGGAGAGTACTGGTTCAAGTAAAAAAAATATGCATATTACTACATATTCTATTTACATACAATATTTATGAATTACATATGATAAACATACCGTTGCGCGACGATGAGAATTAGACAGAAGCCCATTGACTGTAAGGTTAGACGTAATTTTTTTCCAAAAGTCGTCGCTTACGCTTTTTTCTGTAGACCACGTACTTTTGTAGTACAAATGATTATCTTCATGTGCTTTGGTCACGTTATGATCTTGGAGAGTCTTATTAAGTTCAGCCTCTGTACGTTCGAATGCATCTATATTGATGGTATCACTGATTGCATCTCGAGATGAACTCTGCTGGAGTTTTGTGGAAGCCGTTACAGTATCAACAACACTTGCAGGCAACGATTTTGAAGCGATGAATGTCTTCACAGTCGTTTGCTCGTTTGTTCCCAGCGTCTTATTCAAACTGCTAACAGTGACCTTATTCATTATCTCGTCATCAGTTGTCGTTATTTCTTTTCTTTGACCAGTGCCATTATAACCAAGCAAATGTGATGAATCTTCGCTAAGATTGATACCACCATTTTGGACTTTTTTCCCATTCAAATTTTCATTCAATAATTTTAATTTTGAAAGGCTCTTCTTGGATTCATCCAATGGTACAACAGATCTTGACAAAGCTGATCCTCCACTATCAAGACCAGCTACATGCGTCTCATTTATAGCTTTGATAGGCGGTGGGACTGAAATTGGAACAGGAAAACTGCTTTCTAGAGGTGTCATATCAGACGGCATATATTTTCGAGACACTGAAACAAATAAAATAATGTTATTTAGAACAACCTGCTATCTTAATGTTATTTAGATGTATGTAGCCAAAGATTCCTTTTAGCATTTTTGATCATATATGTATGAAAGAACAATAACGAGCCTTATGAACTGTACAGTTAGGACAATTCAGCTTTCACAGACTCCGGTAGTTGTAAGTGAGTTAAAGAATTCATTGCTTGCTTGGATGGTTGCGAGTAGTTGATGTTATACTCGTTTTCTGAGGTAGTTTGTTATCTCTTTAACCTTGCACTAGGTAGGGTCATGCAACACTCAATAAGCTGAAGGAAAAATCAATAAGCAACTCAAGTATTTGCTTTAAATCAATCCAGATCCTGACATATGTAAATGTTATATTCATCATTGTTTTGCAGTTATCGTAGCTGCTACATACAAATGGACTAAGCAGGGCGCAGAGAACATCTGGTTAGAGATAAATGAGACAAAAACAAAAATAATGGGGCACCCCCTGGCTGTACTGCTAACATAGAAACATGCAAAATTACGCAGATAGATGTGCTCATACTCAGATAGATGCGCATCCAATCGAAATCATCCGAAATTTGACGTATCTTGGGTCAAAAGTTATCGACAATAGTATTGATGAAATACACGTTAGGGTAGTATTCAGACAATTTCTGCAATCCAGCTACTTAATGCGACGTCAAAAACTGGAGCTATACGCGACAATAATAGTTCCTGAATACTCATCTGAGACATGCATTTTGTCCAAAGCTTACAAAATACTCTTTTGCCGCATTAAAGAAGCATATGCAACAGATTCATATTTGGCCCCGTACGTGTGAAAGGACAATAGAAGAACAGTTACAATCATAAGCTCGTTGGACTGTACGATAGCCTCAATGTCGAGCAGAGAACAAAACTAGCTAGATTCCTATGGTCTGATAACGAAATTAAAATAATCCCACACGATCCAGCCCGTCAAGTTCTTTTAAGACGCCCAAAAGAATGTTTAGGGTCTTGTCTATTTTACAAACACAAAACAAGATACGTTTTACTAAGTTGTCGCATACATCGCAGCACAGCAGGATGCGAGCTTTTAGCACGACGACAGGATTCACACATCGGATTTTTAGTTGACTATAATCGTACATTCCTTTGCATATCCACCGTTAGGGCCTATAGAAGCAAAAACAAAACAATCTCTGATACAAAACTATCGATAGTTTCGTCATCCCTTCATATTTTTATACCATTTGGGCTATGAAATGGAAAGATGGGAAGGTTGTATTTTGTCAAAAATATCATTATCGTCTCGGGAGAAAACAATGCAGTTGCGTAGCCCTGTAACCGGGCTGAATTATCTAGTAAATACAAACACGCACACTATGCAAGATTTCGCGCACACACTAACAAAACGGTATGTCGCTACACGATGTCAAACGACTCATCAATGAACAGCATCCAAGTTGTGGACTGGTAGTTTGATACGAAGTTCGCAAAACAGAAACATTTGTTGGTTATTAATGAGATATCGATAAATATCAAACTTTTTTCTATTGAGCGTTTGTTATGATTTATGGTTATGTAAAAAAAAACAAGTAAAATTTCTGCAGCAAATGTAATTTATACAGCAATTGTAATCAATACCATCGAATCGACTTATTTAACACAATAATCCGGATGAAAACTAAGAGGTAGATACTTCCACCTCTATCGCTGGAAGGTAGATACTTCTGTAATATCCCGTATTACAGAATGAAATCAACCTACGTTCTATGCTTAATAAGCAAAACAGGCTGATTCGTCTTACCTTTTTCGCAGCTATCACGTCGACAAAAAAACAGCAATAGCACCAGCGCTAGTTGAAAAACAAACCCACAATTTCCCTTGCTAGGAGTCGCCATATTAAGTTTGTTTGTAGTTCCTGGCAACTATTGATATATTATAAGTCAATATTACGGCGTTACGCGCATTAGACGGATGATTGAACGAATTATTGCACAGAAAATTAAAACTGTTAACCTGTAACCTCAATAGAATCTCTTACACAAAAAACATAGTTTCTAAATATGCTGTCACATGTGTTGACACCTGCTGGCAAATGTTTAAGATATAAAGTTGAGACGCTCAATGATTTGAAAGTACGGTAGCGGTCTATTTGTTGTTTGCGTGCAATAAATGGTGAAATATTGCATTCAATCTAAATGCTGTATGAACATCTGAGTTATAGAACAGTTGTGTCTCATTTTGCAAGATCAGGTTGAAAAAGAGTGTACAGATTAAACAAAAAAACATGACAATTATCAATTTACTCGCAACATTGCATTATTGAAAAAATTGAAATATGAATGAAACATGTAATACATGTAATTATATATGTTAAAAAATAAAATAAACAACGCATTGAATTAGCCGGTCGAGTAGATCTACAAAATGCCATGGTCTTTACGTACATTCTGGCAATCAGCACAGCAGTGATGTCAAACTTATTTTGGCTTGCGAACAGGTCTGAATACAAAAACGTTCTTCTCTTACAATAAAATATCACTTCTACTTTTTAAGCTAACAAAACAATCAAATCTACAAAATAAAAGTCTCTTTTTTTCAATTATATGCTATTTTGATTACTGATATCCGTTTTTTAATCATGGTTAAAATAACAAGATTAAAATGAATTTGGATAGTTATTGCGAGCTAGACTCGTCAGCCACTTACTCAAACATTATCTCATGTGCTTAGTTTATTAGATAGTTGTTAAACATAGGTAGGAGTTTTGTATCAGCCATCGGAAATGTATCATTCGAACTAGAACTGTTGATCACGATCGGTTCAGTTCAATGAACGAATAAATGACGCGTTCATTTTCGAATTGAATTTTGAAACATATTAACTAATTATTAGCTTACCATATTAGGTAACATTAACTAATATAACACTTTAAAAACACTTCATGGTATAATTCATGATGTTTTCTAAATGCTCTATATACAGGTATGTTTATTAATCAAGAACCATAAATTACAGAAAAATAGTCAAAGCTGCCGAATGGAAATTTTATTTCCAGCTGTATTAAGATTAACATTTGGCATGACAATGTCAATTGTATACGAATGAGCCAAATTAGTTAAGTTTTGCCGTTAAGCACACTTAAAGCTCTCTTAACTGGATGCTTCTTAACATGTTAACTGTCTCGTTTATTGTGATCGTGCTTCCTAGCATTCCATGCCGTTTTGCCATGCAGTTTGATAGCCATGGACTGCCTAGGGTGTATATTGCCGGAAAGTCTCTATAGGGCAAGTTTTTGTGATACCTAAAACAAGTCAATATTTTTCATTACAATGATAACGCTAAAGTAGATCCCAATAATAGGACTTTTTTTAATTCCAAAACTGAGATAATAGAGAGGTCATTTGGTTTTTAAGCAATATATTCCAAGTAAGGTCAATCGCTATGAAGTAAAGTTATTCAAACTGTTTTGACGTGAAGGTTATACTTGAAATATGAAAGTATACTCTGGAAAATTACCTACTGGAAAATGTGAAGTCACACTCACAGAACGTATGAATAGAGTTTTCTGAATTGTTGGTCAAATAGACATAATTGACCAAAACATACATTTTCAGTACACGCATTAGTGTTAATTACAACTAATTTTATACACTCTTAACTTTTTGACATAAAAAAGAACCAATTAAATCAAAAGTATATGAAAACCAACCACAAATTACGATTTGCAGAAAGTGAATCTTTATAACTGAATCATGAAATCAAGCTCCCAGGAAACATGACTGCAAAGTGGGGCAACCCGGAACAAACTCCGGTCATAAAAAGGTTTTTTTCCATAACTAGGTAAGAATTGACTACAAAACAGGTTGAAAAACATTTAGCTAAATTAAACATGATTTGATGTTTTGATCGTCCAGATTTAGGTCTTCTTTCTCCAAAACATCATACTGTGATTTAACAACTAAACCAACATTGATAAAAACGTTAATATATGAGTTAGAAAAATAATCAACCAACAGATAAAAATGCTTTATTCTTGCTAGCGAAAATTTAGAATTATTATGTTTTTACTCCGCAAAATCAATATTTGGGGATACAATAACATATTTACAATTTTATGTTTGCTAGTATAAAAAATCATTTCTTTTTTGTAACGTTCACGTTGTAAATATATTAACTTCATTCTTCATACTTCCTATGCAAATTGGATTGCTAGAAGTCTGTAGTGTACTCTTTGTACCTCGATTTATCTTGTATGTACTTAGTGAAACCAAGTATCTGTAACGGCAGCGCCTTAAAAGCATAAAAAAATGCCATATTTGATCTGCAAAGCAAACAAGAAGGATGTATTATTTGTATTATTTGTATTATTTTTTACAAAAGTAGACTGTTACTTTTGAGGTATAATATGCCCGTTTTATACTTAAAAATACTTCTAAAATAGTCAGTTAAAGTGTGGGTACTAAATCGCAGAAATTTTTGACAAGATGTTTGACTTCGAAGCTTTGTATCTTGGAAGACATAAATGCTATAGGCCTCTAATTTCGAAATATTCTTGGTTAACTATCTGACATGCAATAGGGAATACCGCATCTAGAATCGACAACTAAAAAATTGGACTTTTGGCCGCTCTTGCTCCTACATGTACTGACTATCAAAAATGATAGACATGGTAGACAACGTGTTAAGAGTAAATTTTCAGTCGTTATCAGACCTTTCTTTGTAGTAAAAAGCACAGGTTAAGTGCTGCTCCAAAAGTAGCGTTTAAAACATACAAAAGAGTTCTCTTTTTCTTTTCTCACTTCAGGCATATCCTCTTACAGGAAGTGTGTTTTTCATTACATTATTTCCATTTTCATTATTATAATATTGATTCGCACATTATTCAACAGATCGATTTCAATGGCCTAATAGCCTGCATCTAGAAATGAAATTGTTATTTTGATGTCTAAGTCCCGATTCATGTAGTGTCTATGACATTAACATCGCTGCTGATTAAGATCATTCTGCAACCTAGAACTTTTATTCAACCACGCAATCATCTTCTTCTTAACGGGCGCTGCAACGGCTGCGCATTCTTGGTCTACTGCGGAAGATACCGGAACCGCTCGTCTACAGCGCCCGACATCAACCAATCATCAATTCTGGTTCTCTTATTCTTTAATCTATGAACATTAGCGTTATCCTTTTTCTTCTCTCTCTCTCTTTCTCTCTCTCTCTCTCTTACTACATACCCACCTCTTATAGCACTGTATCACAAAAATTTGCTAAAATACGAAAGGCAATCATAGCAAACCAATAGACGAAAAAAAGACAGTGGTGAGTTAATAAAAACAAATATTTTTCTAAAGTTAATACCAATTTAATACGACAGATTTTGTGTTGCTATTTAGTGAGTAACGAAAAAGAGGAGATTAAATTGGTATATGTAGAGATTTGTGTATGTAAATGCATGTATACTAATAAAAGTAGCTGAATGGGTAGGCGAGAAAATAGTATTGAGTAAAGTAACACAGAGCAGTGACAAACGATATGGAATGGAAAGGAACATACATTTTGGAGAAAAAAGTACATATTTCTAGAACACACCGAAAACGGGCCCGTGTCCATCAATTGACACCGAACGCGGGCTATATGCACTGGGGATAGTCTCAAAAATACGCTAGCAAAGATATAATCTCATATCCAGAGTGGAGAGCAACCGGTTTGATAAGCTTTTTTTCTCTGTCAGGGAACCGTTGATCATCTGTGTTATAAGATGAGTTTAAATTAAACGCACATCACATGCATCATTTAACTAGAATTTACAGTTTTTTTGGGCAGTACATCTAACATCAGTTTAATAATGGATAACACACATCGATGTATATATATATATATATATGTATATATATATATATATATATATATATATATATATATATATATATATATATATATATATATATATATATATATATATATATATATATATATATATATATAAAATTATATATATATATATATAAAATTATATATAGAATATTATATATATATATATATATATATATATATATATATATATATATATATATATATATATATATATATATATATATATATATATATATATATATATATATATATATATATATATATATATATATTATATTTAAGAAAAATTAAACAGGTGAATTGTTTTGTTTCGTCCATTTAAACATCGACCTGTAGAAAGTGTGAAATATTAAATTAGACGTGTCAGACTTGCCTAAATTCCTCGTATCATTTTTCAATCAAGGGCATTGGTCTATGTTCCATGTATTCTAAAACCGTTTTTTTTTTGCACTCCCATAGCACCACAATCGCTGCATTGATCGGTTCTGCCCGCGAGAGTCGTAGGTCGATGTATTTGCGGCTTAGATACTGCAGACGATTTATGCACCACGCCTGTTCTCTTCAAATGTGTGTTTGATCACTTACCTAGAAACACCTTACCGCTTACCATTGAGTTTTGTAGCAGAAAGTTATCAAGGTTAAAAAATAGGCTTGCTCCAATACTATAGGCACATTTGTTTCAAAACCGGTTAGCGCATTCAATTTCTTTTAGATGAAGTGCAACGCCCATGCAGAATTGCATATTGCGTAAGCAAAAAATCAATAACAAACCAAGGCGCGTCTAATATACGTGATCTACCATGGGAATAAAAGTACATTTGGACTTCTAAAGTACACTAAATGCTAAACTTCTTGTACTTCCAAATACACTAATATTCACAAAAAAAATTAAATAGCCAGAATCAAGAACAATAACAAAATCTAAACATAAAACATCCTAAAAATTTGACCCGTCGAAGATGACGAATAAGTATTATAATAGTAGCCGTTTTTACTTCACAAGAACTTGCAGTGTAACATTCTGTCAGTGTCGATCAAATATTACCTTTCACTTGGCTGTATTCAAGGTGCTCGATTTGGGTTAAAAAAAAGAAGCATAGACGATGTTTGCCAATATAAGAGAACATGATCGAAAATGCGTTGACGATGCTGTTGTCATGGTATACATACAGCCCGATCTATGCAATGCTGTTAAATGGTACACAATCCAGATTACCTTTCTCTTCGATAGATCAAAGAAAAAGGGGTGGAATTGTCGCTGTTACGGAATCTTGGTTTTTGTTTGAATTTTTTTTCAAAATTTCTTGAATTGACATCTCATGAAGTCACACATCACTCGCTAAACTAAGAAATCTTAAATTTATGCGCACGCTTCAGTACATTGTAAGTTGGTAACCAGCTTGTAATATGCATTGCAAAGTTTTAAAGTTGCTACACATCAAGGCAAAATAGTTTATATCATGCAAACCAAAAATGTCAACGATTAGTTAGATAGCATTAAAACCTTTGTGTAAAGAGTGCTCGTACAAGGGGGCAAGGTGTGCAAAACACAGACTGCTCATATCACCAAATTGCACCTCCTTTGCCCTTTCACTAAGCACTACGTACGCACATGTGACCTGAGCAAGGATCGGTGACCAGGTTGTGTTCATACATAAAAAAAAATGCAACGCAGTCATGTGCAATCGGCGGCATATACCAGGGCTCGCTGGGAACTATAAAAGAGAAATACATTTTGCTCGATAGTTATCAGTTAGCTCACTGCACTCCAACTTTTCACATCGTTTTTGCGTACCTCTCAGGCGCCCTTTAAATCATTTTCAAAATGTTCCGAGTAAGAAACGTGCACACAATATAACCGATCGTTTTTATTGGCTGATGGCATTTATTCTTCTTTTATTTTATTTTATTTTTTGCATATACGTGTAGTTCGTCGCACTTCTTGCTACCATCGCCGTCGCCCAGGCTGCCTACACCCTAAACCCCGCCGGTCCAACCTACGGTGGTATCCACGCCCCAGCCATCACCAGCCAGCAGTCGAACATCCTGCGTAGCTATGGCAACCTTGGACAGATCTCCACCTACTCGAAAACCATTGATACGCCGTACTCATCCGTCAGCAAGTCCGATGTGCGCGTGAGCAATCCTGGATTGGCCGTTGGTCACGTGGCTGCCGCCTACCCACATGCGATTGCCCCTGCCTATGCTCATCACGGTTATGCTGCGCCAGCTCTTGCCCATCCGGCCGTGTACGGTGCACCAGCCCTGAAGGCTGTCGCTGCTTCTCCGGCTCTGCTGGGTGTCGCCTACTCTGCTGCTCCTGCTGTTGCTCACATGACGTACAGCAACGGACTCGGTATCAACTACGCTTGGTAAATCTGACAGTCGTCCTCCAACGGTACGCGGCCAAACGAACGGTCTCCAAACCAACCCAATCCAACTCAAAGGAAATGGACCACTTTGTTACTCATTGCATTTTTTCCTCCTTCATGCACCAGAAGCAAGTGGAACAAAAACGTCTAAGTCATCACAGTCAAACATTATTTAAAAGCCCTCACGTGACAGCAATCATGAACATCTCTATAGCACGAAGCTGTGACAGAAGTTTTAATACGAACTATACGTTAGAAGCGAGCATTGTGAGCGAATAAACGAATGAAACAAACTAATCTTTTTGTGTGTGTGTGCGTGTGTGTTTGTTGTAATATTGAAAGGGAATATCACACGTATCGGTCGTCGAAGTCAAAAACAAGTTGCATATGCTGATGTGCATCATACATAACGTGGTAATTTAGCGATAAAGAGTGATGCTGAGTGATTCCAATTTCTCGATCTCTATCCCGTGGTGAAGCCGATCTTCTACAAATTCTGCTTCACCTGCTCCAGCTGTCATCCACTAGCCATCAACTTGCACTCCTAATTCAGACTACAAAAGTCACCGCTAAATATCGTCCTTTGCACACGGATCGTAAAAGATCCCCCTGCAGGCACATTGCAGATATCGCGGCCTAATGTTGTTGTTAATGGGACACACCATCCCTTTTTGTCACTGTTTCCTTGCACTTTTCCCCTGCATGCAGAGGCCGTTTACTTTGGACATAGTTGTACTATTACTCTTCCAACGCGCACTGTCCGTTCAAAATGTACTGAAAGTTTTCACGTAATCGGATAATCATACAAGTCCTGCCATAGGTCGCAGGCTCTGTAGAGATTTCTTGTGTTTGTACAGCACGCTTAGGATGTTGGCTATCAGCAACTGCCCTTACTATTAAGGAGATGCTATGTTTGAAGCCATGGAATTGAAAAGATTGGACATAAATCGCTTGTCGAAACCCGCACTTCTCGTGACGCATTTTAGTACTAGAACCCCCTTTCATGAATGGCGGGGGCACTTCTTCACCTAGGCCAAGGCTGATGTACCCCTCGATGTTGGATACAGGACGTGCAACATACATTGCATTTTTCTCGGCTAGTGCCCGTCGGCATTTATCATCGAATTACTCCTTCCTATTGTCACGCACCACGTTAGCCGACAAGTCTTATTTGGCTGTTCTGCTTGTGGGATGCTCCACCGTACCTCAGTGATCAACGAGGATCATCGTGGCGGCAGTGTTTTGCATCCGCCAACGTCTGCACGAGTGTTGCCACCGAATTTCCTGCCACACCAGCTTGCCTCAATCGGCTTCCGTGTTGAGTTTGACTCCTTTTGCAAATTTTGACGTCGATGATGTTCGAACAGTGTGAAGATCGTTGATAAAAACGTTGTTTATCTGATTAATAGGTGGCTTGTAGTGATCAGCAGGTAGCGAAAGCGAGATATAGGCTTTAATAGGTGGAGACGAAGACAACATGCGGACTCCGCTGTCGTTCGTCAACTGGCGAAAGCTGGAGTTACCTTTTGCTGATTTATACTCCTCCTTCCGAACGACGGGAGTTTCAATGTAACCGAAATTTAGAGTTACGTCGTATTTAGGGCTGCGGCTCTACTTCCTCTCAAACTAACAGTAGAAATCGTCCATATCCTCATCGGTGCTTGCAAGGTGTCATAGTATCATAGCTGCTGAGGTTTAAGAACAACCCAGTGGATAACTATCTTTCGACTTCTTATTTAACGATTTTACGCTGTAAATTATGGTTCACACAATTTTTGTTCTATTGCTGTCACAACGAATCATTCTGCTTTAAAGTAACCTCGAAGGAATTTCCTACTACTCATAAGTGAACAGTTTTTTCACCATGCCACAAGGTTCTGGAGAAGATGGCGAAGAAACAGCTTCACCTTTTCCATCTCTTCAAAGCCGCATATGATAGCATAACCGGGGTAAAACTTTATGACGCAATGAGCTTTTTGGAATCCCGGTCAAGCTTACCAGGCTTGTAAAAATGACTATGACCAATGTCGCACGCCAGGTGTTGGTGCATTGAAAACTCTCAAAGCCCTTTGCTACCATCAGTGCTACGTCTGCGACAGGGCGATGGGTTTGCCTGAATTCTTTTCAACCTGGTTCTTGTGAGGGTCAACCGATGCTCAGCATCAATTGGTTTACGGCTCTGCACCGATGATATGCATATAGGTAAGCGCACTTTTGAAGTCATACAAAACTTTACCATATATATTCATATATTCGTCGGTGATGTTAACAAAAACGTGCTGTTGTGTGTTCTCGGCTCATTTGCTATCAAAGGCTACGTTAGCACTTTGCTATACATATTTTTCTCGTGCAACTACTAGACGCAACTACTAGACGCAACTCTAGCAGCTGCGTTAGACAGCAAGGATTTTGCAAGGGCTCCGTATGTGTGGAAGGATAATAGAAGAGCCTCCACAATGCGAAGCTCGAGAAACTGGATTAGAAAGGTCGGAATTTTACGCCAGATAAGTAAGGAAGTAAATGCCAAACCAGATTCCGTCCACGTGACGCACAATATTTTTAGTTTGAAAATTAATAATGCATTTGATCTGCATCGAAATAGCGCTCCTTGAACCACTTCGACTTCTACGAGGACAGCATCTACGCTTCTTCGAGGATCATCTAAATCATACCCTTATCGATGGTGAAGATGAGGTGATAAATCACTGAAAGACCTCGCACATATCTAATGTCAGCTGAGTAGTACCAACAAAACCGACTAGCACAAAAACAATACATGTGCAACTTTTTTTTTCGTAAAATTATGATTTTTTCGTTTTTTTCTTGAATTTACATAAAAAGTACAAACACAATTATGATTGCAGACGATCATACGCTTGTCCACAATAGTCACCCATGTCGTTTTAAATGATTGTGTAACAAATACTGATGTTGTTTTTACATGTTAGATTATTTCCTTTTTTTTCAACGGCTTTCCGATTTTCTGCTATTTTTTATAGCTATACTATTATTCTTAAAATAAACACACGCACACAAGCGACAATACTGGTGAGCAATCAATAGTCATTCTTATAATCTCACTGATATCTTAATGATAACGTACAAATTTTGTTGAATGATTGTTCGACAGGCTCAGACATTTGCTTGCGTTCTGTTGCACAGAGAATTGATGCTGATATCGCATGAAGTAAAATTTGGTTCTATGTTATATAAATGAACCATTTTTACCTAAACTACGTTCTTTTGTGAAGGATATTTCTCTAGTCGACCCTAGCCTATACGATAACAGACATTTGTTTTAGTTTTTATAGTCGTTACATTTTAATTCAATATCATTTTTAATATAAATCTGTTTTCCCATCTAGATTGCAATCTAAAGACCTTACCTGATTCTACTATTATATTACATGGTTTTAATTTCTTATAGCCGAAGATTTGCCTACCATTTTCGTAAATTAAGTACAAAACACGTCCTTACAGCAGTCCCTGGGCGATTCACTTGGTGAATATTTCTCTATTTGTTGATCACCGAAATTATTTTCAAGTTTGCTAAGAGATCGAAGCATTCTACATGTACTTCGAAACCATTAGTAGGCAATATATAGGTCTTTTTTACAGTAAATGTTTTCTAAAAAAAAATATGTCTACATAATACCGTAGCATAAAAACTATTACATAAAAAAATACTCCATTTATTTGATTTGATGATGAAACGCAATCGTTACGATTTTTTTATTCCTTATTATGTCATTGAGTCAATAGGTTGTACTCAAGTATAACTCAACTAGTGTTTGACCGTAAAATATTAATCATAATTTGCTAACAGTTTTCGATTTGCTATATTATGCTTGAAACATATACTGTGATGAAATACAACCCAATGAAGCAACTTGCTTACAATAACCATCCTTTTCATTTCAAATATATAATGCATCGGGCAATTCAACTACATGTTTGTACAATTTTTAGCAGCGAAACCTATTTAATAAAAAAATGTGTACGTTAAACGCTTCACTGAGAAGATTTTGAACTTAGAATGATGAATACCTTCTTATTATATGTTGTTTTTTTACGGAAGAGTTAGACATACGAAAAGAGTTAATACGCATTATGCTTGAAAGGGATTGTATGCAAAATAAAGTAATTGTTGAACTATTTTTTATTCCAAAAGATATGCCGCACGTCGTTTTCCAATCAACATAGATGGAGGGAATAAATATCTATTTCGGAAGTTAATATTTGTACTAGGAGTAAAATTCGAAATTCAGTGAGATTTTAAATGTACACAGTGCAAACAATACATACAACCAATAAAAAAATCTTTTCTTGAAGTTACTTAGGTTAAATCTTCAATTCTTGCATTTATCGTAAAAGAAGCGTAATGTCTACCCTTGAATTCGTTTTCATTCATGTACTGTTGCGAAAGGATTGCGTTCGCAATTGTTTAGGACATATACAATTTTTATCACTAATCAAATACCAACAGTAAGATAAAGTATAATCAATGACTGAATTGTGTTCATAGTTTTTTTTGGAGGATGCTACATCAAAACAGAATGATGAGAGTAAACCATTTGTAATTAGATTATGATATTATTGTAATGATCGTCAAGTTACATTGCTGAAAAAAGATTCTACAATAATTCTCAATAATGATAAAACATGAAGGCAAACACTTAACAGTCATTCTTAAGGTTCTATACTAAAACACCTTGTGGAAAATCATAACGGCAGGGGCTGCACGATTAAAAAATATGTATGCATCGCAAAACAACACGTTTCGTTTTACGCATTCTAAATCGATTTATTAATGCTCTTCGTTTACTGCTATACACAATCCTCCATTTTTATTATTCACATTATGTATATACTTTATGAAATTTAGCTCTCTACATACCTCAACCATATACATTCTCATTTCCTTATTCACCGTATCATTCAAGCCCTATATGGTGGTAGAGTTCAAATATTCCATCAACGTGTAAATAGCCGCATATACATGCTAGCAATCGTTACATCCGATCAGCACAATCCATTTATCCGTCTCAATCCAGACATCTTATCATTTATCCGTGTTATCGTCGCATTTCATATGTGGTTAATAATATGATATTTTTAAAACAATTAAGACGGCAATTCCTGATTTCTCTTTCTTTTTATCTTTTACTGTCACTTTGCTCCACATAGATCGCTTCACATTTCCATCCATACCAGGCATTCGGTACATACTTACAGCAAAACATTCACTCCAAAGCATGCACACACCCCTCAGGCAAACATTATCGCACATAAATCGTGATTCATGCATACTCTCTCGCACACAGTCAAGCGTACAATTGCACTCTAACGATCCGCTAAGTAGTGTTATGAATTTTGTAAGTGCGGAAAAGAATATCTACAAGTATATGTTTGGTAACACGGTCAAAAATCACCTCGCACACCAGAATTAGAATCCCTGAACACGGCAAACCTTATGTTTTCTTTCTGCTCTGAGAATAAGAGCTAATTCTCTATTGCACCATAAGCATAGCTGTGTGTTCCAGTAAATTGTAATACGTGATATCCTTCAGAAACATTTTGCTTTTCATCAGTGTACAGATTTAGTGAGGAATTGTAATGATGTACAGCACAGTCTCTAAAATTAACGGATGGAGACGAACCAAATGGAAAACTTCGACCAGCCCTAATTTCTCATATCCACCGACTAAGACCTCTCTCTCTCTATCTATATTTCTCTCTCTTTCTTTCTCGCTCTCTATTCCTTCCTTCCATTCAAGATTCACTCTTGTGTAGCAAATGTCTGTCCCATTCTCACTGAGCCTAGTTATTTAAGCTGCTTACCATTTCTCAGGCATCCGCGAATGTATGACGCGTTTGTGACTTACTATTGTAATAATGATGATTTACCGAAGCAATAGACCAATGCACCGTATTTACTTTAACTCGGATTATCCGAATATGTATGGAAGTAAGTGCATTGGATTTTACATTTGTCACTGAGACACAGAAGGACTCTTTTTGCCACCATCTTGACCGCCGGCTCCGGAGTTGTTTGGAGGACCGCCACCGCCTCGATCAACTTGCCAGGAGGTTGGGCCACCGCTCATTGGAACACCATCGTTATGGCCACCTCCACCGCCACCAAATGCGTTGTGACCATCATGCTCGAGGTTGTTAGCTGCATCGTATTGTGTGTTTTCGAGGCGGGTGATCAACCGTTCATCTTCGTCGCCAAATTCTCCGCCCATCAGCGAGGGTTCTCCGACCACCATAACGTCCTTTGCACAAACCGGAGCGATGAGATCACGTTTGCAAACAGAGTCGCATGAAAACGATAAAGAATGAAAGTCACAGGAATTAGAATTATCGTTTTACTTTTCGAACTATCTGTGCTATGGCTAAGCTAATTGTCTGTAGCATTTTTAGTACATGTTTTATGTAAAATTTCTATAGTTATGTAGTGTGTTTATCAGAATTAAAAAAAATTGAAACAATCAACTCACTACCTGAGACGCCAGTGAAAAATTGGGACCTGGAGAACGCTTTTTGCTGGGAACCTGTGGACCAGCGTTACCTGCTCCCGCTCCAGAACTGGAACCCTTACGTTTCCTCCTTTTATTTGCTGGTCTTTGTGCATCTAAAATCGACAAATTCACAAATTAAATCTCATAGATACAGCAACAACAAAATGATAAACAAACATAGTATATAATTAGCATTCATGGAAAGGGTAACATTATCTTGTGTTTCAATTTTTTTTTTGCGAAAAGCGAGCAATACGCAACAGAAACGCAAGCAAGAAACCATATAACTATATTGATTCCGCACATCGAACTATACTTTTTTTTAAATTCGGCGCCTTCTTAGCTATTACCATGGAGACCAACTATATGACCAGGAGACAGACTATGCACAAAAAAGTACCTCCTTTCTTACCCGGCGGTGCAACCATCCGTTGCCACTTTTGGAACAATGTCGTTTTTAGACAATCCCGCGGGCTCAGCGCGTAAGCTTTATGCCTGGACATCAATTCCTGCATCGGCTCCAGTATAACACACAGCTATAGTTTATAACAATTGACGGACGAGGGAAAGCCATGATGTGAAGAGTATCCAACCGATTCGAGAAAAATAGACAGAACAAAAAACGAAGAATGTAAACCATGAAATAATCAAATAAAATATACTCTATTGAACTAGATTCACTGAAGATTTGAAAGGAAGAAATAGATCCATGTAAAGAATATGCAGTTGAACAGTATCGTTTGGTCGATTTGTAAAACCGGTTAGTCTCAATATAATTGGGGATTAGTGTTTGAGGGATGATACAATTTAGGGGTTTTTAATAAAAACATCACCACTCACGCGCAGATAGTTTAATGTTGAATTCGTGATTCCTTGTCTGGTGATATTTTTCGACAATTGTTCTAGCATTGCGGGATCTGGTTGAGGACTGTGGAGTGCAATTACTGATCGTGGTATTAACTCTCTGTGTGTTCGAACCGCCATGTGCCACGATTTTATCCGCATCAAATCATCAAATGTGAATTCCAAAATAAGTCTACCCTCAGTGAGTACCTACGGCAGAAATAAGTAATCAAATGTGTCATTTGTTAAAATAATTTAGAAAGCAGTAATCTTAACGCAAAAATACAATTCACCACAATATGTTTCAATTTCTATTGGATATCTAAATAATATATCAATACGTTTTTTATTACAGTTTAGCGATAATGCAATTATTTTAATAATATCGCATCTATTGATATTTTATCGCTATAAATTACATTGAATAGTTGCAATAACTAATTATCACAAATTTTAATATTCCAACTTGATAATCATAAATGCACAAAAGCTAAACACAAATTTAAATGGAACATATGAATTCATATCAATCAATTTAATCAATCAATTAAAGAGATTTTAGTATGCTTGAACTAACCTTTGTGTACATTGGTTTCCCGTGAATAGTTTCCATAGTACACTGATCACAGTCAAGTGTGATCGACGTGTTGTGAAAAGATTCTTTGGAGTGTCGCAAATTAAAGTACAACTCCGTTACTCCGCCTTCGAAGATACTCCTAAAATACCGTGGAATTAATGTACGTCCTATAGCTGTAAAAAAAACGAATTCATATGCTGTTACATCTAAATAAGACTTTCTAAATTATTGCTTGCATACTATATCTTTTTGGTCCATCCTCCAAACAAAAGGTTAAAGTTAGTGTAGCATCATCTTCGAAAAACTCATTTGCAAACGAATCCCACCAACAGTTATCACTTTCCTAAAAACCAACAAGCAACGTTTTATCCTCCATAAGTTAAAGCAACATATCCTCAATTACCTCAGTTCTTTGTTGTAAGCGTTTGTTTAGCTCATAGATTCTGTAATCCGGTTGTCCAAAGTATGCATGCCTTCTGGGAACATTCAATTGACTGCAATAATGATAAAAATGTATGCTAACTATACTGATAACGAATCGTATTTGAGATACTGAACCTGCAATACCTTTGATCCATGCGGTCCACGGCTTGTGGTCCGCCCATTATATGCCCCTGACCCATCGGTCCTCCCATATTTGATCCATTAGGACCATGGCCGAATGGGGAACCAGGCGGCATGCCGAATTGTGGGCCACCAAAATTACCTGGTCCGCTAGGAGATGTAAAATGCGGACCACTTCCAAATGCAGATCCCGAGCTGCCTGGCCGTCCGAATTGAGGACCATTAGCAGATGGAGAGCTAAAAGGACCCACAGCTACAGGACCACCTCCACCGGGACCGTTGTATGGCCCTCCTGGCCCTGTGGGACCACCGGAATTTGGTGGCGGAAATCCAGAGCCAACATTTTGCGGAGGACCAGGTCCAGGAGTCGATGATCCCGATGGCGCAGGAGACGCTGTATATTGTGGTGTGTTTGAACCGGTACCCGGTGGGAGATTCTGATAACTATTGGATGCAGATCCACCAGCTGGCGAACCTTGTCCGGCGGCAGGAAACACTGGACCACCAAAATTGTTTGCTCCACCAGGACCTCCAAAGCTGTTTACTCCAGGACCTTGGCCTCCTGGACCACCAGGGCCACCAGGACCACCATTACCACCACTTCCTGGTCCTACTGGACCGCCTGACCCTCCAGGTCCTTGCTGCGAAGGGTCGGCAGGACCCGAAGGCGTTCCTTTCCAGTTATTAGTAGAGTCCTCCAGCGTAGATGGTAAACTCAATGGCGGTCCTGCATTAACTCCACGACGACTTAAACCTGGAGAATTCCGTGAGATATCAATACAATTAATAAAAATAAATATAAATAAAAAACAAAATACACACACAATATGTGTATGTATATATATATATATATATATATATATATATATATATATATATATATATATATATATATATATATATATATATATATATATATTTTTTTTTTAATTTTCACATCAAAAATATTTACCCAAATTCTTAAAAAATCTCGATAAGTTATCACAATAACATAATAACTCATGATTTAAAGACTTATGTCATTTTTCTATGTTATTACAAAAAATCAAGGATTATCTAAAGCATCATAATTATTCTTTAATTAATTAATTTAAGCAATAAATTTCTTATATACAGAAAATAGCAATAAGCAATAAGAAACTATTAATTTTGCCATTTTCAAGTTCTATTAAAAACGTTAAACGTTGAATAAAATTTATTAATCAATGTTATTTTTTCTTACCTATCATATTCCAAACACGGAATTATTAGCGGCGAAAGTCAGTGTCTTGGTGTGCGCACCCGCAGGCGCACGGTATGTTTTATATCTTCCAACACAATACGCTTCCTTGTTGATCTCCTTTTCTATACGTTTTGCATAGATTCTCTCACACAAAAGGTTGTACAATATTTTATCCTTTTATTCTGTCTTTCTCACCCTTTCTCTCTCTCTCTTTCACTCCCTCGCTCTCTCGCTCTCTATTTTTTAACTTCACTCTGCCTGATTATCACTACCATCCAAAAACGTTATTTTAATTCTGAAAATACATTTGAATCATGAAACTTTGATTTTGTGTTTGATGCATTTGAAGCGATGTTTTAAATCAAACGATCAAACACTATTTATATCACGAAAGATTGTACATAGAGCTGCAGGTGTTTATCTGCGAAATAATTCTAATCTGTGTTTACTAAAAACAGTCTAAAACGGGTTTTTTGTTTATTTTCGAACGATTTCACTACGTCAAATGCTACACGCACTACTAACACGTAAGCCACGTTTTGATTTGTTTCATCAACGTCTGAAGCGCCGCGGCATCATTTTTAAATAACACCACTTTCTTATTCTGGCTCAATTTACACGCAGAGCAAACGTTAATTAATTTTATTGTAAAATTCAAAGAATCAATTAGAATCTGTAAAGATATAATGCAAAGAAAAATGTTAAAAAAAGCGATCGTATCTAATAATATAAAAGCATTTTCGGCTAGCTGTTATTGACAGTTGTTTTTAAGCTATTATTGTTATTTATCATACGCCTACCGCGTGTATTTTCATTTTGTTTTAATACGGTGAGATAATCGGTTTAAGATGCAGCAATAATGATCTTATCAAAATAAATAATTGCTTCTTGGTAAGAGTCAATGTGTAGATTTGTAACGAAATCTGTTCAAGTGTATCTCATTTGCAGTATATTTATTTTACACTTGATTATCAAACAAGAGGCAACAAATAATATCACGCCTTTCTGTAAATAACAAATTTTTGTCAAACATAACTCGCCATGTTCCTTCAAAGCAAAAACCATAACAAACATCGAACTATTTCAAAAAACGTATCAAAACGTCGCGAAATTCTTCCAAGATATAGAAATATTCCAGTAATTCTCAAGCATTTGAGTTTAGAATTCTTCCTATGAGAACACATAAAAATGAAATTTTTGAAAGTCGTTCTTGAGCACACAATTATGTTCCGATATTATTAATTAATAACTTGTTGAAATATCAATCCGTTATTCAACAAGAAGCCATACAACGCCTTCAATATGTCAACAACGATCGGATCATTTGCATAAAGAATAAGCTAATGAGAATATGAAAAGAATTATTTTTTGTCTATGATCAATCACGCAAAGCCCGCTACATGCGCTTTGAAGTATAGGATGGGCACCGTTTGTTTTGCTATAGATATGCGACATCAACAGAGATGTACTCAAGTATGTAAGAACCGTAAATAATAAAAGTTCATAAGCAGCTCACCAATAGAACTGGGGAGCAAATATAGTTAAAATAAAAAAAGAAGCCAGCGAGAAGAGAAAGCGATCATGGAATGAAAAAGCACGCAACATATACGCATCGGCATTAGAAGCGATACGAATAAGAGGGACAAAATGTTTTTCCTACGAAAGGAAAACAGGTATGGGTCAGGAAAACGGCTAAGCATTTACAATCTAAATGGATACAAATATATTCTTCATCGCATTGTTTGGCAGGATGCTGATGGATGTTATAAAGCCGGTACTAAAAAAATTAATTAAAATCTATAGCTCGCGCATAGTGGAAAATTTGTTAATTAAAAATTAAATAATAAACACACGTTAGCCGCCCTCACCACAATAGACAGTAGAATTTCAGACAATCATATCTGTTGTGCACGTACGTTCTTTTACTGCTCGCTAGCGCAAGCTATTAGAGCCTGCTTAATAACCTCTTCTTTTCTTTGATTCATCATAATTTCTACCAATGGCATAGGCAAATGGTTTACCATGTCCAAAGAGGAGCTCTGTTACGAATAAACGCTTGCGAGCGTTCACCACGAAAAACTTCAATCTTCTTATTTATTGTTGTATGCTCATTCATTCACCCTGCATAAAATTTTCCGGCACTTCACGATTTACACGTTTCTGATACAGAAAATTCGGTGCATGTCTATCTTCCGGCGCACTATCGGTTAGATTTTTTCCCGTAGTAGACGATAGTCATGAAGCTACGTTTCTGAACACATTTTATCATAGACTCCCCACCCCTCTTCGAACAACTCATAAGCACTTCACACCAACCAAGTGAATTCAGGTTTTACTTCCTAATTTCGATAAAATAGACAATTTCGGCTTGCTCAACACATCACATTTCCCACTGCACATATGTACAACATACACTCATCTAGGTTTTAATCGTTTAGCATACTTTTAATGGAAATTTTCAAGATTAACCATGGTAACAATTGCACTCGCGAACATAGACGCCATCAATTTTTTTCAATCGGCAGCCATTTTGAAGTAGAGTTTAAGGCGAAACGTCATTGATACGTCTGAAAACACGAATAATCAGAGGGCTAGCTTATCATAAGACGCAAGAAAATTAGACGAAACGCGACTAAGGTAACAATACACGACTAACACCATGCACAACAAGTCTGACGTTTTAATTCTTTGTGGGTTTCGGGTATTAAAAATCTATCTAAATATAAATAGCCATATACTTGTGCATTTCTATATCTATATATACTGTAAATGAATAAATTCAAATACAACTAGTATGGAAAAATTAAAACCACATTCAATTCAATTATTTGTACTTAACTTATTGCAATGCAACAGATCGATTTAAATACTCGAAACAACTTTATCAATACTGCGATTAGTTAGTAAGTTATTTATTTAAGGACAGCCTGGCCGTATTTGGTATCACTACTGTGATGAAAAGAAAATATCGTTTTATCGTTCTCGTTCTCCTTATCGCAATTCCCAATCCGCGGAGTCTGAATTTACTTGCATTTGGATTATTATTAATATTTTCCATGTTCGAATGTGTCAATTGTCAAATGTTTTGCTTCGCCTTAATTTTCGCCTGGCACGAACAGTAGAGAAAAAAATGCAATCAAAAGCAAGATGGCCACCGTTTTGCTCGTGGATTAGTTAAACAAGGCAGAGCCAAGAGTTGAAATGAAAATCGTGTTTTTGTCTATTCAATAGCATCAGATACGATTCTATGATCAAAATAAGGAAATACGGGACTATGTGCAGAGCAAAGAAATAGGATGCTAGACAATTCTGGCGGTGTGTTACAATGATCCTATTTTGTTGTCTCCGTCAAAATATGAACATTATCTAAGTGCAATAGCAGATGGAAAATATAATTCTTCGGGACTGATGAGTAGGAAAAGTGTTTCTAAAAGAAATCAAAACCTTAAGTAAAGCAAACGTCTGAAGAGTTTGTATTTGAAAGGATATGAAGCTCGAAATAGGAAATCCTTTAATATTACACCAGAAAAAAATATAAAATAAAGAAGCAGTATTTGTGTTTGTAAGTGAGTGCTTGAACGTGTGTGTGATTCGGCCCATGCCTGTGTGATGAAGGTAAAACAAAACAGCATCTGAGAATAGCTATACTAAAAAAGTTATAAAAGAAAAAATATGCGTAGTTTACTTCGAAAACAAGTGATAATTGTGTTTGCCCATTTGTTTTGATGGCGCTCGATATAAAATTCGAATAAATTACAAAACACAAAACGCAGTGACAAGTGCACCTATCTAATGCGTTTCGGTTGAGTATTTACTATCCCTTCGATTATGATGGCCAATTGTTTTTTTACTAGTGCGGGAAATTTTAATTATTTTATCAGTTGTTGTAAAATAGCTAACAATATCATTTGATTTATGCAGTTAAAATACTCACCATATGGTTTCCATCAGGGAGTATTTGTTTGACATGAAACTGAACAGTTTTTAAAACAAAATAAATTTTAATGTGTCAGTCGATGTTATTGTATTATCTTTTTTTTTTTAATTTATCGTCGGTCCCACTTAAGATTATTTGTTTCACAAAATACTGGACATTTCTTCTCAACTCATGCCTTTTTTTTTGACTCTGCTAAGTTTGATCTTCTATTATTGTAAATGAAATTTGTTTTATGGATATCTGGCCAGGTGAAGCAGATTATAATGGACTCGGGAAATTTAAATTAAAGCACAATGGTAGGATTACTGACCATGAACTGTTGCTTTGTGGCACTGACCCGTTTAAAGAAATCTCTTCTTTTCACAGACTAAAATGGTACGCCTGTCCGTAGCTGATAGTCAGGAACAAGTACAACCAGATGCGACCGAAAGCGGTGAAATCCATGCAGCTGAAAATCTGTATAATGCAACGTCTAATCTCCAGCAATGCACATCAACCACTCTCAGCAACATGCAAGATGCATGTAATAAACAAAATGCCCATGAATATGCGCAGCACGATCTACAAATTCAACGAAGAACATCATCCCGTCTGTTAACATCAGTCCGCAATGATGGTTCCATTTCATCCGCATCGTCGTCTTCGAGGTCTTCACCAACCAGCAGCAGCCCTATGGTCACAAATTCGATCGGGAATAGTGCAAAACAAACCTTTCTGCCACCATCGAGCAACAACAGCATTATTTGTCGCTTGCCACTGAATCGCTTGGAATCGATAATGGGAATGTTGAACATCATGAAGCATTGCCCAAACAAGACAACTCCCACATTACGATCAAATTCAACGTTTGCTCGTGAATCGAATAGTCGGGAAATCACACAGAAAGATGATAAGAATAACTGCTGTCTGTCTTTGCGGCAATCATCGGAATCGAACAAAACTCAGGATGGACGAGCAGATCACAACCTTCCATATAAAGTGTTATGCTTGTACTGCGATCGAACATTTAGCAGTCAAAAATTAATGATCAAGCACACCGATCGTATACACCGAATAGCCAAGGAACGCCGTAGCAGTGCTCGCGTCCTGTCTGTCGCAGCAAACGGCACAGAGATTACGTCGTGTTGTTCCTTTTGCAACAAAGGGAAGATACTAAATCTTCCTCCGGACGATCTACCACAATTGTTCAAACACCTGTTTACCGAGCATGGTGATCGATACTACGCCTGCGAACGTTGCACATTGCGCTTTCCCAACAAAGCAGCTATGGAAAGTCATATGGAAACGCTGCATTCGGTCACCAGCGCTGGGCGCCCGAAATCAAAAGCCGCCCTAAAAGCCTTCAGTCATGGGAGTAACAATGGTGTTGATCAGAAAAAAGAGCCAACACCTGAAGCCACGAATCCGCTAACAGTGCAAGTTGATTTTGGTGAAGAAACGGAGCGTAGTGGTGACTCTAGTAGGAACAATTCAAAGACCGAATCTGTGCTGCAAAATATTCGCTTACGATCTTCGTTGCGCAGTGGATCGGCACATGAAGCAGAAGTCATTGGTGAGGTAGAAAATCAATCTAAAACGAAAGCATTCAAAAAATCTGAAAGATTGTTACGACGTAATGCTGAGCCTATGCTCTTGTCTCGCTTGGGAATTGCCCAAAACCGATTACCACGTCAAAGTCGACGGTTATTAGCTGCTGCTTCGTCGTCTGCAAACTCAGCAGCTACATCTTCCGATACACCTTCTACTCCTTCCGCGACGTCTGCTACGGCATTGCTGTCTGGAAAATTTGGTGCTAAGAAAAGGACACCTAGTGTGAACAATACGGATGATGTGCAGCCACTCAACAATTGTTACAACAAAATATCGAAGCTGAAAACGATACGTTCAACGTTAAATAATCTTCCAATGGCAGCCAATGCTTTTAACGATTCAATTGATTTGAGCAGTGCGTCTGTCAGGGGTTCTGGACTGCCAATGAATGGCGATGTAACTGCTGTTACAACTGCATCCATCATTGATAGTTCTGCAGTTCACAATGATATGTTGAACAATCGCAGCTCAAATAGTAACTGTCAAAGCATCAACAGCAATGTTGGTTGTAGTAATACCAGTAATTTAAATATTAATGGGTGTGGTGGTACTAATATTAACCAGATTAATAGTGCTGGAGTTTTCGACGATGATTTCTACGATAATGTGACTGGAAATGTAAAGAAAAATCTTAGCTGCCACTTGGATGGAAAGCTGGAAGCTTCTACGCCTAATGCTCCCAGTCCGATGAGTCCAGTTGCAGTTATTCCTGCGGTACGGTCAACTGTGGTGAAAAGTCCTGTAACGACAGACAGCAAAATACATGAAGCAACCAATTTGCCTGCCGTATCAGTTATGTTTCCTACGCTGTTAACGGTAGAGCAGTACGGTACAGATACGTCGGCTGCGGCAACCGGAGCAACCATATTGCCCGCTTCTTCAACATCGCTTACAACAGCAAAAGTTAAGAAACCCATCACGAAGAACTCTTGGAAGTGGAAGTGGGATTTCGTGAAGAAGTACAAATATGTGAACGAAAATGGTAGAATCGTGAAAAAAATTAAACAACCTACACTTGGTTTGCGAGATATCTCGAAATTGGACATGTGGACCCAGTTGACCATGCGCACCAAGCACGAACTATTCCAGAATTCACGATCGGTGGTTCAATATCAGTTGCAATATTCCGCTTCACAAAATGGCTCTTTTCCAGAGCTGGATCGGTTGGCAGAAGTTGGTGCATCTTTACGTCATGAAAAGCGTGCAATGGTAGAGCAGTTGGATCAGATATTAGATGCAAGATTAATGCCGCAGATCGACATGGAACAAAACGAACAGCGTATTATAAAGATAGAACCATTGGAAGAACAATCGTCGGAAGATGCACCTAGTCAAATTAGGGCATGCAATGAAGTAAACACGATACTAAGCTTGCCGGGAAGTTGCAGTACATCATCCATGGCACTATGCTCGACTTATGACTCCTCGTTAGCCAAAACCATGGGTCCAGAGTTTCTGCTTGGTCTCCATCTGATCAAATCTAAGCGTCAGTGTAAGAAAGCAGCAGTTGTTCTGAGTGGGGAGTGGGCACGTCCAAGATGCTACATATGCTATGGTTGCGGCGCAAAATTTAACTCGTTAAAGCAAGTAGAAGAGCATCGAATTTTCCGTCATCCTCATGTTCACTCTACATTTTATGAAATAGTAGGCCGCGAGCTCATCGAGAAAAAGTTATACAAAAAGTTTTTCATTCCATTCATGGCGTTGGCGGTGCATCGTTCTCACTACCTAAAATTGGCTGATGCAGAGAGATTTAAACCCGTTGGATTCGTGCATGCGAACAACTGCACTATTAAAACCGCTACCGAGATCAAAAATGAAGATTCTTCATCGAATGAAGATACCTCCTTTTCTACGTCGACTAGTGCTTCATCATTCTCTTCTCGGTATTCCTCGAACAGTATTGTTACACCGCTGATAGAAAATAGTCCAGATTCCGTTAATGCACTTACTCGATGTTTGGTTTCTGTGGTCGAAGATGAAGAAGGTGATGATAATCTTCGTCCAGTGATGTGCAGCAAATGTCAAAAAGAATGTCAGAACTTGGTTGTGTTGTACGCACACATATTGCATTGTTCCAACGACTACGTATGGTTGCAAGCAAAAAAACGCATGAAATATCGGCGGGCCAAACGAAGAAGGGGTGGAAATAGAAACGGTGGAGGCTGTGGCAATGCGCTTCTTTCTGTGACCAAGAAATCACAACGTCAGCAAAATGCGGTTGAAAAATTGGAAACAGCATCAACTACTTCCTCGTCATCTTCAAGAGCAGATGGTAGCTGTATGAGTAGTGTTACTACGTCCTGTACAAAACAAAAAAACAGTAGTTCAAGCAGCAGCATCAGCAGCAGTAGTAGTATAATCAGTAGCAGCAGTAGCAGCAGCAGCAATAGCTCTAGCAGCACCAGTAGCAGCCCTACTACCAGCAGCAATGGTATTGGCCGAAATAAAAAGAATTCCAGATCACCTAAACCAAAGGACAGTGATAGTAAGTGTATGAAAACTTTTTATATTTTTTTTTAATAAGAATTGTTCGCTTTTGTATGTTGAAGCGAAAAAATAAAGAAGCATTTTAAACTTGTTAATATGTAAAATGTTAATTCATTCTCTTTTTAGGTGACATAGTAAAACGACTTTTGGCCAATCTTCCTGCAAAACGTAACTCCCGTCAAATAAGTTTGCCATCATCAAAACAAATTCACAAACGATCAAGTATAAAAAGTGGAAAATCGTTTGGATCTTCTTCTTCTGTTTCAGTTAACGGTACAATGAATATTCGGGGAGGTATCGAGAAAGCAAAAGTGGCTGGAAAAAGTGCATCATTACTTACGTATAATAATGTGAAGTCTGTCCCAGCACGATCAACTGTCGCAAATGATAGCAATGAGAGCACCATTGATAATAACAAGAATAAGGCAACCTCGTTGATAACTTCTACAAATGATACAGTACCACGTTCAAATTCTGCTTCATTAAGACCAAGACCAGGTTTGTCGCGTCCTATCTCTGTGTCTAATAATATGCGAACATCATCAAAAAAGGTAGGAAAAGTATTGTGTAACAAAAAATATACACAGTTAAAGAGAAATTTTCAAATTAAAACTTCCAAGAGAGTTTCCAAAGTACCACGCACTGCAATGGGAGAATCAGGTATAAACAAAAAGGGAAAACGAACTCTTACATCAACAGGAACAGGAAACAAGAAAAAAATCCTACAGTGGAAGAAAAATACGCATCAATATATAAGACTAACTTCAAGTAATAGCCACCGTCGAATATTACGTAGCAGTGGACAGTGTAATTTACCAATTTCAACATCAGAGCGTAAGTCATCTTTGTCGTTAGAAACAGTGAATGGTGCCACTCGTAGGGACAATGCCTTGAATAGTAAATGTAAAGTGAAACGTCGTGTTGTTACGACGATTCCATCAACTACTATAAGTCCGCCTATGAAGGCAAAAGACAATGATGGGTCAACGAAAAACACAGCTAAAAACGAAAACGAAGATTCGTTTGATAAAAGTGGGAAGCATATAAGTGAACAATGTAGTTCCAATCGTTCAAATGACTCGACGATCTCAGATATGTCGATATTGCCAATTGAAGAAGATTGCGAAAAGCAGTCGTCTTGCAAACAAACTTCAAGTACATGTGACTTGAAGGAAAATGTGAAGAAAATTAATACAGAATGTGAACCTAATCCGCATAATTTTCAAATGCTGCCTGATCATAAAAGTGATCAATCTAGTGGATCATTAGATTGCACTGTCAGTTCTGTTCAAGTGACACCAAATCAGTCAACTAAGAATCAATGCATGAGGAAACCACCTGCTGCTCCAAAGAAGTGTGATCCCTTATCTATCGTGACACAAGAAGATGCATTTAATGCTACGCCTTTTAAAGCACTATCGCCAGCATTGTCATCAAATAGCACAACTCCATGTAATGGGACGATCGTTTCAAATTATAGTGGGAATGGGATAGGAAGCAAACGGAAGCCCAAAAAATTGAATGACTGCATCGCGATGCTTACTGGAAAGCTCTCAGAGCGATTAGGTGTGGACTTCTTCAATATTGAATCGGATCAGAAAGCTAAGTCTCACGATGATATGTCAGAGAGTTCTACTAATTTACCTGTAGAAGCAGAATCATCAACTGCAAACAGCGTAGTTTCGTCAGAAATTGTGCCACCTTCAAACGAGCAGCCTCAACTTATGTCCAAATGTCCTTCTCCTACATCTTCTCCGTTGAGTTCAATTGCACCAATGGTCAACTTTGAAACTCCTTCCTCCACTTCACATTCAAGAATCAACTCGATTCCCGTATCAACTTGGTCTCAGGAACATTGGGCAGAGCCAAAGCCACTGTCCAATGCTCAATCGACTCCGTTACAGTTGCAGTCCAATGTACCAAATTTGCCAATCGGAGATATGGTGTCACCAACAAAATTTCGTCCAATAATTCAGAATCATACAGAAATGGATCCGAGATCTGATGAACCATTGAATTTGTCTAAAAACAGTCATATAAGCCGTGAACTGTTGTTATCTGGTGTTGGAGCTACTGATGGTCTCAAATTGAAGACCCTACCCCCTATGAATCAACAGGATCCATTCACTGTACAGCCAAACCAATCTTTCAATTTCTCACATATGAATCATGCTCATGCTCAACATGCAAAGCTAATGGTACACCAATCAGTAAAAAGTACTTTAAAAAGCTCACCAACGTATATGAGCTCTTCTCCATTTACGACAGAATCTAATTGTTCCAGTACAATACTACCAAAAGCAGGAAGTGGGAACCTATCATCAATAAAATTACCCCCAGGGCTAATAATCGAAAGAGTTGAGTACAAGCAAAACCGGCCAACGATTTCTAAAGAAGCTCCATCAGTTACAATTGTTGCACGCAACCGTCAAGCTCCAGCTGTACCGAATCGTGGTGTTGATGAAAATTATGCAGCAGATTCACCTATTGAACCTTGTTCCTCTTCAATGAACGGACCAAACGTATCTAAACACTTTGTAAAACCGTTCCGAAACTATACTTCTGCGCTCAAACAACACTCTGAAACCCATGCAAACATCTCAGGGTACAGCTCGAATTCAGACACAATCAACCTTTCGCATTGTGCCGATCAATCAACGGTTAATGCAATATCTAAGCACATTCCTCCAGGGTCAGCAAGATCTGGGCCATGCGTAGAAAATCGTATTTCTGTTACCATAACCGAATCTAGGACACCTACCGAACATCTGCAAGATTTACGCAATCTTCCTAGAAATGTTACTCTAAATCCAACGTCACAAATTGATAGAACAATTCCCTCGTACTGTACTGCATTACCAAAATCGCACATGAATCCCATACATCCAGTAGCTTCTCCGCCATCGATATTATCTTCGATACCATCTACTCCGCCGCCTAAAGGATCGTTTGGTGCAGCAAGGCAAATAATACGAACTCCGGAAAAAGTATCACCTTCATTGACAACATTGATTATTCCACATGTTCCTATGCCTCAGTTCTCAGCAACAAAACGTGCACGTCGAAAAAGCGTGTTTGTGCCATTGCCAGTACCAAAATCGGAGGCAAATCATGGATCTGTAACAAAACCTATTGTACAAAGCCAACCTAAAAATCCAGTAGTTGTACCTACTGCAGTATCACCCAAATTATCAGCTGGAGCTGGTTTGGCCAGTGCTAATCTGCTGGCATCTATGTCATTATCTTTTCTTGCCCCAGGTTTACTGCCAGTTGGAGGTTCGCCAATGTTGGGGCCCATCGATCTTCATCGACTAGCTGCCGTTAGGCTACCGGCTCACCTGAAGCCACCTGCTATACCGCCGTTAACAATACCAGGTACACTAACTTCGACTGCCTTATTGGAAAAGAATCAGACACCGAGGCGGGACGAAGTATTATCGGAAGTACACGAATTGAGACATAATACCCAATGCAACATAAAAACAACTTCCATTCCATCAAGTGAATGTAACGTGGTACAATCTACGATACCTCCGGTATCCGAGGTTGGCACGTTTGTTGCACCATTTAACCAAACACCTAAAACGAACGCCACACCAACAATACGAGCCGACAGCTGCCAGAGCTCCAATTTGGCGAATCTTAAAGTACATGCAGCAGATGCTGCGAATAAAGAAATACGGCGTATTGTAAAACGACGAGCATCGGTGGCTGATTATCAAAGAAAAGCTCTAATGGAGCAAATATGGAATCAATCCATCTTGGAAAAAATGATGGAAAAGGATGCTAGAATAATAACAATAGCATCAGAAACGCAGAGCGAAGTGAAAACACAAATATCACCCGGACACAAAAATGTGCAACAATCAGACCAATTGAAAGTCATTGATACCCAAGGGCCATCAGAGGTAATTTTCAATCAATCATTGACTACACGAGAACCGACCTCAGTTGATCATGAGAAGATAGAAGGTCATATTACTGAAAAATGCTCTTCTGAAGTTCAATTTTTGCAGCAAAAGATGGCGAAACAAATTGAACCAAAGACGACAAAACCACCACATAAAGTTATAAGAGATGTACAGCCTGTGGAGATGGAAAAAATACAACATGCTGAAGATCGACTCGAAAAACAGAAAGGAATAAACGTGGTGGCTCAGGAACTAGAGAACGCTAAAGCAAAAGAAGTAGAAGAAGAATTCAGAATATTACGAGATCCAATTGTAGAGCAAACCTCGGATTCGATACCTGTGGTAGAGCTAGAAAAAGAAAACGTGGTCAAGCATGACATTGTACAAGAGCCGTCATTAATTCACCAAAAAGAAGAACGAACCATAGCTCTACAACTGCAAAGTTGCACTCCAAAAAATGGTGAAGATATTTCTGATTCAATAGAGGTAATGACATCAACTCTCAATACCCCAAAAACGAACTGTTCAAAGATAGTTCGCAAACGGAGAAAAAATGAGCTAGCATCTATATTGTCAGATCAACTTTTGGAAAGTTTCAAAGAGGTTGACAAATCTCGTTTGAATGATTTAAAGCGATTGCATGATTTAACATGCGAGAAACCCGATGTGAAGTTCACTCTAGAACAAATTCCTCAGCTAGCAAAACGAAAGCCTAATCCACGAATACCGGAATTGGCCATGCAAGATGTGCCAAAAACAGCGGGTTCGCTAAATACACCAATGAAAAAATCCAATAATAGTAAGAAAATATCGAAAAAGTCATCCCTAGACGACCTTAATGAAATGTCTCTCAATAAAAAAAATACAAGTACGACGATAACTCATGAAAAAGATGCGATGGTGACCAACCATATTTCTGATTTGATCGAAAACACAAATGATCGTTCAACGGATATAGAGCTATCAATAGATTCCACAAAAAACATGAAACACCAATGTAATATAAAAGTACAGCACAAATCTATGGATAAATGTCAGGAAACTATTAATTCCCAAAAACATTGTTCAGTTGAAAGCAGAAATGTGGTAATGACAAGCCAAGATCCAGAGCTAATCAAGGCCAATGAACAGTCGATGCCAGGTATACTGAATGATAACGACACCAATCGTGAGAGTTCGAAACGAAATCAAATAAAAGCTTATGTAGAAGAAAAGCAAACCAATGCAACAGAAGAAGAAATGAAATCTACTCACAAGTCGGGCGATTGTGAAACCCAAAAAGATGACGGATCTCACAAGATTTCATTAGTTACATCTAATGCGACCACCGCAACAAACTATCCAAAAAGAATAATGTCTCGTCGTAAATCTGTATTCGTTGATCGTGACTTAGCGCAATATGTTGAACAAGAAGAGGCAAAATCGGTGGCTCAATCTGTGAAGGCATCTTTCCAAGATGATCTTATTTTCACATCTCGCCGAGGCACACGTAGTCAAGGAAAGATTGATTTGAGCTTTGTCGAAAGCTTCGTGGAAGCAACAATGAAGCCTCGTGATCCTAGAAGACGAGTTGTACAAAAACGTCTCGAGGAAGAAATTGCTGCTTCGGTAAAAGAGCATCAACTACAATCAGTTGAAACAACCCATAAAAGGGTTGGGGAATGCAATAAAAGCACAATAAAACCGTTGGATCCAGTTGCAAAAAACAGTAAAAAGGACGGAGATGTACAACTTAAAGATAACGAACCCTCGTCATTTCTCATTTCACATTCTAATACGCAGACCTTCAGTGCAGGTGAAATGCGAAAAACTCCTCCTTTGCGAAGAATTAGCGCCAGAAGAGCATCGGTTTGTACGCGATCGTTAAGTAGTTCATCGCCAATATTAGCAGCAAAATCATCGAAAAAAACGGCACAATCAACTAAAGAGGATGAAAATCTTCAAATAATTGGAAACGAAACAAAACGCATTTATAAACGACGAGCTTCAACTTTTCAAGTGCCAGTACATTCACCAGAGCAAACCTGCAATGATAACGAGAAGTCATTCGGAAAAGAAGCAGAAGATGTTTCTGTACAGTTAAAAACAAAAGATGAAGAACATGAGAAAACAAAAGAGTTACTTCCCGAAAAGACAGCAGATGCAACTTCGAATAAAAAATCTTCTCGACGTTCGAAAACTCCTGGACTTTTTGATGCAAAACGGCGAAATCAGCTGCCACTGTCTGATACACCAGAACCTTTGATAGAATCCTTATTATTACATACTCCTAATATAGATGCCAATGCTCCCAAACGAAGAACAACAAAAAATAGCCAGATAGCAGAAACGGTTTCAAAATTATTTAATATACAAGAAGAGATAATGCTAATAGACAGTACTCGGCGGAAGCCACGAAAACCAAATCTTGCAGCTATCTTGACAACAGAAAATATACTGCAGGAAATACCTACAGAGAATGTTGAAACAAAAGAATGCGGTACGGAAAAAAAGCTGGAAGCGTTAGTATCATCTAATTTGCAAGTGCCACCATCAATAGTCGACAAACCCTTACCCGAGGCAAAATTATTTGATGTGTGCTCATTGCCAAGGAAATCATTTTCTTTTTCGAATGACGAAGATGAGTCTCCAAAGGATATCAATAAATTGGTGGAAAATATTATAAATGAAGCGGACAATACCTCAAACTCATCTACCGACTATTCGGACGATGATAACATGTCTCTAGCGTGTTTTGCGGCTCGTAAAGATGGGACAAAAAACCACGTTACACAATCGTCGGCAGTCTTGTTCACAAAACCTACATTGGGAACGGAAGTGTACAATTCGTCTCGCGCTATGTCGGTGATAGCAGACGATGAAAGTACTACCAATACTGATGCTCTAGACGACGATTCAATGAGTGTTACTACTGAAATTCCTGTATCGACAACTACTATCGAAGGCAATCGTTTCAAACGAAAGCGCCGTAGGACGATGCGCCACAGTAGTAAACCGAAGCGGCAGAAAGCTAAACCACAAGATAATGAAATGAAAGCACTGCAAACCTTCAATTGCGAACTTTGCCGAAAAGTATTTAAAAAGCAAGATACGTACAACAAGCATCGCATGACACTCTCGCATATTGCGAAACTGTCGGAGCAAGAATATCTGATTTTGCAACAAAAGCAACAAGAGCAGAAATCATTGCCTATGGTCGACGGAATGTTGCAAAAAAGTGATAAGCAAACCGTAAACAAAGAATCGAGCGACCAAAGGAAAGAGAAAACTCCAGAAAATGAAATGAGCCCTTCTCACGCGCAACAGATGGTTACATCTGCAGCTAAAGTAGCATTTTCGGGTGTGGATAAAAGTAATGAACAAAGCGCACAGTCTATAAAAGAACTCAGCCAAGAAGAGAAATTGTTCTATGAGTGTTGTTCAATGCTCAAGGAATCACATTCAAATGAAAGTGATAGGAATCATTTAAGCGTTTCACTGAAATCAAATGAAACATTAAATGCCGCAATTTTGTCTGCCCCGCGATTAGTTGTACCTGAAGATGATGAGGATTTGTTGAATGCCGTGCCATCTTCTTGTGTGAAGTCTGCAGAATATACTGAGAAAAGTTCAGTAGCAGAAAACGAAAAATTGGATAGAGACAAACACATAGAAGCACCAAAATTTGAAGCATGTCAGGAGCTGACGGAAGAGAGTGACAATTACCTGGCTAATCGATACGGTCCATCTAACGTTGGAGAAAATATGGCACCTCAAACTGCGATTAAGTCGTCCTCTGCCAGTATCAGTTGTATCAGTAATGTGAGTATTAATAATGCGAAAATCAAAACAAAAGGTGCGCTTAAAGGCTATGACAATTTCAAGATATCAATTCCAATGACGGGGCTAACGGTTATGTCTGCTAGTACTACAAGCATAGGTGTTACTAGTGGCAAAGAATCTCGATTAGATACTCTTGCTGATGTAGCGCTATGTGGTGATATCCCAAAAGAGTTTGGCATTGCGGAACAGTGCAATGAGAGTAATATTTCCGCCGTGACAAGAATCGAGTTCACTAATTCATCTCCGGAAGAGGCGGATAGTTTTCCAGTGCATCGAGCAGAGTTGATCAAAGACGATAAAACATTCGTTTCCTCAACAACTGTGATGCGATGCAATGGAAAAAGCGGTAAACATGAATTAAAAAATAATCTTACTGCGCCCAAGATTTTCGGAGATGATGCGAGTTCTGTCTCGCCTGGAACGAAAAAAAACATTGACAGCGGTGCTCAAGTAGTTATAAAATCGCCACAAAAAAAACCATGGACTAAAACATCGTATCGAAGAAAAATGGAGAAAAATGGTCACCACCAATCATCTGCCGCCACAGCACGCAGTATTGCATCTGCACCAAGTAATCTGCCATGTCTCGAAGAAGGAGATGATGTGTACGCTTTCCAAGATTCGCCAAATGATGGTGTTCTACCAACGACTTATTGTTCGAAGAAAAACACGTCTAATACTCAGAATGCAATACGAGGCGACGAAATTGTACCGCAAATAACTAAACACAAATCCTCCTCTATACACCTGTCTACTTTAGAAGAGCCTGAAGATAGTCAGATGTCAAGTTTAAGTTTCTCCGATCGAGATGACTTTATCTACGGTACAAACACTATGAGCGAAGAGGAGGAAGAAGAGGAAGATAAAAATAGTAGTAATAGTAGCGAACAGGTTACACCAAAAAAGCTGAATAATACGGATGTTCAGAAGAAAAGTCTGATTATGGGACGTATATTTAAGAAAGGCGGTACAAAAGATAAACAATCAAATGACGCTGAAATTCGAAAGGTGGTAGCAGCTATTCCTGAAGTCGCAAATGTAGTCCAGACAACCATATCGGGCACAACAACTACATCATCGAAATCGACAACAACCAATAAACCTGCTGTGAAAGACTTTGATAAGCTGTTTGATACGCTCAAAAATGCTGCAGCGTCCACTAATGAACTACAGAATAGCAATGATTCTGAAGTGTTGTTGAAAACATTGGCTGGATCAAATAAACGACGCTGTGGTTCTTCTGAAGAAGGTGCTGTTGTGACCATAGATAGCGGAATCGAGAGCAAATTGCTAGAGTATCGCGATCAATTCACACAACATCAACATCTTTTTGATCTAAATGATGCAGAGAAATCGTTTATCGGTGTCGGGCGACTGCGACGACGAACAAATGTCTGCCCAAAAAAAATGACAGAAACATGGGATTCGGACGAATACGAAGACTTTCAAGCCGATGGAATTATAAAGTTGATCAACGAAACAGAAAATGTTGAGGGTGCGAATGATGCTATCAAGACAAATTCCACTACACCTAAGGTATCAAAAGAATCAGCAAACAAAGATCTATTGGAAAAAATCCAAGAGCATAACGTAATCGACCAATCATCATCCTACGGTACGAACGATAACATGAACGAACATCACAACATTGCAGAAAATATGGAAAAGTTTGTCGGACTGAAAAAGACTACACTTTCTGCTGTCGAGAGGAAACCACCAAAAATGGAAGTTGTTACGGACGATACTATTCGAAAGGTAATGGAAAGTGTTATATTGGAGACAATGGGTAAAGGCAGCAACAATCATAAGCGTAAAACATCAATACATGCAGTATCAAGTGCGATTACCACAACAGCACTAAATTGCAAATCGATAAGACAATCATCCAGTAACTGTAACAACGTGAACAACCGATTGTTATCGACAATGACTGAGGATGTATCACATGCTTTAGAGGTAACATCGTTGGAGGAACATGTGTTGGAGTCCAGCGTCGTTATATCCTCAAAAACGATAACAAGCAAATTTAAGCAAAAATTGAGCTCATCCATGCGCTATGATACGGAGAAAACCCATAATGAAGACGATGGTAAAACAAAGCCTAAAGACAAGGCTTCTTCGCTCTCCTCCATTGAACCACAGTTAAATATCAGTTCTCATACTCTCATGAATAATAACAACGACAACAACACTAACAACAACAATAACAATAGTGACAATAGGAACAAACTAATAGCTAAAGCTTCAAAAGCTAGTAATTTCACTAAACATAAATTGAAATTGAAAGGAGAAGAAGAGGACAACGCTGGAAAAATGTCATCAACAGCTCTTAGCAAACACCGCAAACCAGCTCCAAAGAAGATGAAAAATGTTGCCTATGATCCGGATAGCGACTATGAACAGAGCATTAAATGCAAAAAGGTAAAACGAAAACTTCTAGAACATGACATTGAAGCTAACTTGAAAATAGAGCAGCTTCAATCCACGTTACTCAACGCTGATGATGGTAGTATGTTGCTAACAACATCTCGTCGGAAGCGCAATGCAGGTGAAATGCTATATTACTGGTCTTCGACTAGTGATGAGGAATTTGAACGAGAAGATCATTCGTCAGTTGCTGCTGCTGCATGTTCAAAATATCTAAGCACTAGTGCACAGATAGGAAAAAAACGTGGGCGTAAAAAGAAGCAGTCCAACAATGCAGAATTGCATGATGCACCTAATGTCCGTAACAATAACGATGTTATCAATTTTGAGGAAGTACAACAAGCTAGTCCCCAAGATTCATCAGCATTTCCTCCAAGTTTAGGAGCACAATCGCCGAAAGATTCAGGTCTCCTGACAGTAGAAAAAAAAGGTAAAGTAAACCAGGCAACAATAAGAAAAAAATCTAGCATTACACGCAGTAAAAAGCAACTACATCAGACCGAAGACGGAAAATCAGTAACCATAAATGTGCCAGCAACAGTAACCGAAGATTCAAGCAGTACCAACAATGAACATTTGCAACAACATGGTTGGATAATGGGCGATTCGCATAAAAAGCTTGTAACTTTGTTGGCTCATGCCAAAGGCAAACAGGATAGTCGAAAAACGATGAGCAACCGTCGAAAGTAAAAACAGATTGTAAAGATTGTAAAAACGAGAGACACACAAGATTTCCAATCCAAATCGTTGTATAATTTTCCCTGGGCATCTTTAGTTACATTAGTAGTGTACAAATTGCAAATGAATATAAAATAATAGAAAGATGAGCTAAAGAATCGAAGAATAAAACTTGGTTGATGGGCGACTGGTATTAGCGAGAGTTACGAAACAAATAGGCTGCGATCATGTTTCTCGCTGTTGTTCAAAATGTTAGATTACAACAGCCATGTTTATCAAGCAATTAAAATATCATCCAGGATCGATCAACCAACCAAGCAGGTCTAATGACAGCAAAATTTGCTCGTGGATAACTGAAAAAAATTAAACGTGTCCTATATGCAGTTGTACACGTTCCATTTTTCTAACGGGCTCTGAATGATAGGAATGCATTGAACATATTAGAATAAACATATTAGAACATGGAATAACCATCTGCACGTCCTTAGCACTTTATGTGAGAGAACGCCGAGAGTGCATACGGTTGCGATAATAGCATAAATTGTATTGAATATGGCATAGGAATGCAAACAACTTATTTTCTTACAGTAGTTGTAATAAATGTGCGGGGCATAATTAGAAAAATTGTAATATCATCATTGATAAAGAAAATTGAATCAACTAGTTTCACAAGAAATTTTAAAATACTGAATGTAGATAATGTGAAGAACAATGTTCTACAGCTGATGGGTTTACAGTGAACTCAATGAAATTATGAAACAATGGATTTGGTCTATCAGCAAACATGTAATTTTGATGATAATGCATGCTACATTTCTTTTAAATTTTATAAACTGATTTCGGGGAATTTTTGGAAAGCCCCATAAATGCATTAAAACCATATTTCAGTCGGTATTATGCACAGTATGAAAATGATAACCTCTTTGGTTTTGTTTTTGTAGTGGGCATAAGATGCAAATGAAATATAGCGGTTTATAAGACTACGAAGAGTATAATTCGGTTCTCAAATCAGGTTTATGTTCTGAATTTTGTGTTGTAATAATAAATCAATTTTTTCATTGCACATGGTATGCAAAGCGTTTATATAGAATGGTATCATTTTAAAATATTAAATCAGATTTTGAATTATTGATTTTTTTATATTTCGATCCAAACATTTTCAAGGATGGTATAATTCTATCAGAATTACATATTTCAAGAAAATCGTCATTAAATGAATAAATGTTACAGAAAAACAAGTCGCCATCGTAATTTTTTATTTTATTTTTTTGTCATACCAACTAGTACTGTTATTTATAACAATGCGTTTAATGGTATTTCTTCCTGTAAAATTCATCGTCGTTTATATTTGTAGTTGACGGTTATTCAGTTGATGCATTTGAATGAAATAAGGAAAATTTGTAAGAAAGTTTGTATAAAATTATGCTACTACAACGAGCAAAAATAACTTGAAACATTGCTATATCCAGTGTATAAGTGAAAAGTGTATTCGAAACGTAGCAAGCCGAATTAGTGCACCACGTTTTTATCAATGTGACTGTAATAATAGTTTATAAATAAAGCAACGATGCATGTGCTAGGTGCGGAAAAAATCATTGCAAGGCGATCTCAAAAGGCAGACATACAAATATAGAAAAAATGAGCAAAAGGAAGTATAAGAATAAAAAGGTGTTAGACAAATTTCGTGGTTATAAGTAATGGTGCAAAAAAGGAAAGCAAGATGCTGTAACGACACTGATGCTACAATGCCTGTAGTAAATAAATTTCACAATAATACGAACAAAATATTGCTATATCAGGTCGAGTTAAATTATGCCATGTTCACCGAATATCATTTGAGGATATTTTTGAAGCGCAAATATATGTAATATGTTGAAAACTGTGTGCTGCGTAACTTGTGAACACTGCTTTACCGTAAATATGATATAAAACATTGAGCCATAGCATCTCGGGGTACAATCTCACACGGTCCTCATAATTGAAGCTTGTTTTTCTATCAAAATAATAGCAGTAAATTTGAGTAATATCATAACGCAGAACTGTATTTTGTAACTGCCATATAAACTGTATGTAATGTCGATAATCCAGATATTCGTATGATGAACGAATCGTAGAGATCGCTTTGGCGGTTGAAATTGGTGAATAATGGTTGTATGTTATTTTGCACTCCATGTTTTTTTTTTGCCAAATTTGAATAAGCAAAAATGTAACGAATGCTACGAATGGAATGAGCTGCATTAGCAGTACATCTGATAAGCGTCGTTTGCTTATGTTTAATGATGTACGTAGGATTAACAGTATAATCTGTGTTAATTATTCTTTGTAAAGTATAATTGCGTATGGTATGGTATAAATTAAACGTTATATGCATCTCTCATTGGTGTAACGACGAATACAATGATGATAATAATAGCAGAGGGGAACAATTAATAAAATAAAAGTGTTACATGCGAAGATAAACAGGACGCTACTTAAAACTAGCCAGGTTTTCAACATGACAGGATTCCGTTTTCATTTCAATTGCACTGTTTTCCTGTCTACCAACAGGACTTATTCTAAATAAGCGAATAAACCACGATCGTTTGAAGTAGCACAAAAAACATAATTTCATCTCATTTATTTCGTTGTGTGATGAAAGAAACTGCAGTACAGCTACAAACACTTTTTGTAAAAGTAAAAAACGAAAGGATTTAGGTAATAAATGCCATGCTCGAAAGAATATGTTCGATTGTTTGTATCAGCTATTATAATCTAATAAAAAATACGGGAAAAATATATTGAAATACGCGTTCCAAATATTATGGTTTGTTTCTTTGGAAAATAAGCTTATCGTTAGAGCTGTTGTTTGTTTTACACGTAGAATTATCAGTCATTCACGCAATTGAAATGAATGATATCGAATTGAAATCGCAATTGAAATGATTGATGATTGAATGCATTCGCGAAACACTGGGCGATAGATTGAAGTTTGGATAAATATTGGCATAAAGAGCTTTTTCATACTCTTTAAAAAGCGAGATAGAGCAACTTTGGGGGGAGGAGACCGAAGTGTGCGATCACTTCAAACAAATCCTTAAAAAATATTAAAAATCGGTCAATAAAATGAAGAAACAGTAGTTTTACAGAAATTTTCTACATATGCATTTTATTGCAAAGAGCGTCTTCCTTAATTCCAGGGAAGTATCTAGATGGTTTGTGTGTAACAAAACCTCCTGAGTATAATCATAATTTCTAACATTACGATTATACCTAATAAATTACGATTTTTTATCCTCCTTAAATAGCATGGTACACCTCGCCACTCGCGTCATAAATCGTTTTCAACTAGAATCGATTTCAGATGTGTCCGAATTATGCACAAATGTTTTCCCAAATATTTTCCTACAATAAAAGAAATGATATAACTTTCTCCACCCTCGCCCTCCTCATTTTGCCACCTTCTCTGCTCTTTTTCTGGGGAACAAACAAGTATTGTCGCTCAGGGATCAAATCAGACCTTGTTAAAGATTTCTTTGACTTGAGATTTCACGTAGCCAGATAGTGAAATCCATCCTGTGTCCTGTATGAGAAGGAGAATGTGGAACTCAGGTGAATATTAAACCCGAAATCGTCGTGTATTTATGCCACACGCTGTGTCAGTCGGGACATAGCCAGATAGTCAAATCGCCTTTGTATTCTATGAGGGGAGGGGAGTTTTCACGCAGGTGAAAATTGAACCTAAAATCGTCGTGTATTTATTCCGCACGCTTGCGTCTGTCGGGACCGTTCGCATGAAGAGTAGTGGATAACAGTTGAGATAGTTTGCAGATGCGAATCAAAGCAATCGGTGAAAACAGATGGATAAAATGATAAGAATTCGTTGAACGGTGCAAAGTTAGGCAAGCATATTATATTATACAATCTGCATTCAAAAGCACATACAAGATATCATCATCTACTCAGGCAATTCATACAATTATTATTTATAACGATATGTATGTATATAGATCAATACAGCTTTAAAGTTCAAATAAGATAAAGTTTATTGTATAACAAATTCAGATATCTATTAGTGGCTTCAGTGGATAAGGTAAGCGTCATAACGTACTCAATGGACATAAAGATGTTAAAAATAAAAATAAAAAGAAAAACAATAATAATCCATCATACAACGTGTACCAAACGTTTTCAAATGAGATTGAGTTTGAAATTTGAGTTGCGATTGTGCGCAAGTTATTAAGTATCGTACAATCATATTGCACGCAAGCTATTTACGTTTTTAGGTTTTACCTACTACCCCAACTGCTTCCATCCTTTCACCGCCCATCCTCGTTATCTTCCACTGTACGCTGTACAAGAGCTCATAAAATATCACTGCAGATAGTATGGTTGTAATAAGAACCCCTCGCGAGTTCTCGATTGTAAGAAAAATGCATGTGGAAGCAAAGATGGCATATGAAAATAGAGCATGGTGCGAACGAAACGCATGAGAAGAAATTTACAAAGGTATCGAGATACTAGAAAATTGCACGCAAGTCACATAACAGACGACGAGTTTGACTTCTCTCTATTTGTGTTTTACCGCCCTATCCCCAAATCTTACGTTGACTGTCCGCTACTGAAACGCGCATTTCTGTTGTGAAAGTGTACGTACGACAAACAAACGAAAGAAAAAAAAACACCTCAAGCAGCTGACGGGAACGGACGAATGAGTGCTCGAGTGTGAGTAACGGAGTAGAGAAAAGAAACCGTCGCACGGAACGTACCAACAGCTACAAAAATCAAGTCCGTCGATGACGTGGAGAGGGGGACATCACTTGGGTGTACTTCGCACTAGGTTAAGTCAAACAGTACAGGAACATCTTTCGATGTGTTTGGGCTTGTGTTAGTTAACGGAGCTAAGCGTGTACGTACAAAAAGTACACTCGCGGAGACGTTAAGTTAAGATTGGGCGCGTCGTAGGAAAACAAGTGTAAAATAAAATACTACCAATAATGTGTAGGATTTATTGAGTTCATTGTTAAAAATATCGTATAGGAGGTTTGGAAGTGAATGCATACGATATGATTTGTACAGATTGTTAGGTGTTACCTCTTGGGTTCTTTTATGAAGTGTAGTTTTTTCCGGAAGTGTAATTGTTACAGAGCTATTACGTGAAAATACAAAGCCCTGTAGATTCAAACTGATTAATGAATCTGACTGTGCCGGGAAAATGCCAGCTATACATCGTGTGCACCATGTGTATTTTGACGAAGTATAGGATTCGAATTCCACACAGAATGTTGAAGTACATTGTACTTAGTAAATAGTGAAAAGTCTTTGAAATATGTGAATTTTGGCAGACATCGTAGCAAGATGGCAACAGTACGGCTTTTACCATCTAAAGTTAATTATCGCAACCTATCTAGCAGAGTTCCAACTAGACTTGAAGGGTGGTTAGACGTATTTGGTAAGTTTATTCTGATCGTTCGTGCTTGTTTCGAAGCAATAATGTGTTGGATGATATGTTCCATTCGGTTTTCGTGTTTAAGTTACTAACTGAAATGATACAGCGGGATATTATTTTTTTTTAAATTATTTTCGTAAATTAGTTTTTACAACATAAAATCTGATGCTGTTGCTAACGGTAAGCAGTATGGGGCAAGGAAACACAACGTTGCTTTATATCCAGATGATCTAAATTTATCTTTACGTTCTTTGTCGTTGTTTTATCGAAAAATTTCTCCATATTCAGCGCTCTTATTTCTAAGATACTGTTTAAAGCTACGTATCAATGAGCTGTTAAGCTGTTTGATATAGAGCTTAACATTATTAAACGACAATGGCCTTAGAGCTCCAGGTTGGGAGGGTTTTTTTTATTTAGCATTTTTTATTTTAATTTACTACCGGTTGTGATATTTTATACAATCATTAAAATAAACATTATAAATCAAATATAATCAATTGCATTACTTTCTCATGTTAATCATGTAGATTTATTCTAAAATTTTGATGTTGATTTATCCTAAATGCTGATTTATCCTCATGTTGATTTATTCTAAAAATATAAAATATAATTTATATTAGTATAAAAAAAATGATAAAATACTCGTTGCATAAAAGCTTGCATTATTTTAAAACAATGAAACTTGATGGCTTTTGGTATCGCCTACTGTGCAGTTTAACCTACGTCATATTAATCCAGGCTAGCGGTAAAAAGATAATTTAAATTGTATCAAGATACGACCCAGTTACACCGTGGGTTTATTGGACTGGAAAAAATGAACCACTACCTTAAGTGAACCGGAATCCGCTTATAACATCCGGAAAGTTTATTTTCGTATTTATTGTGCTGTTGTACGTTATATAGATGTAAATAAATGTGATTAAATCAGTCGCTTCCTTTATATATATATTAATTTTCTAGTCGAGATTGTTACTTAAGAAAGCTTTTTTAAATAACGCAACATTTGTTTCTTCTTTTTGCACAAAAATTGTACCAAAGTTATTGATAATGGAATATTTTTTATGAGTTCCAACGTTGAGCGTTAACGCCAGAGGTTGTCTGCTGGCATTGTCTTTTGGGAATTTCAAAATATAAACAGAATCTGTTTTTTTTTCTCCAACACGTCACGTCACCAAACATTTTCTAGGTTAATTGTACTATGATTGGCGGTCTCTGCCCGTGGTAGTGTGCAATTCCACCAGAGGCCATTGAATTTGTTTTGCTGGAAAACACTGGCGAGATGTAGTCTCACATTCATCGCAAGATCTTTTGGTTTGAAGCTCAACTTACGTCTCTTTTTCACTCTCACGCTTGACTACTTCAACTGTTTGTAAAAGCACAACGCTTTTGTTGCTAGTGGAAAAGAGACTCAAGCATATAAAGAACTATCTGAATTATATCGTGCGTTGTAAATGCTAATGATGTTCTGGGGATGGGACTAATCTAGGTTGTTCGTGGTACCCGTGAGCTCGGTGGGAACAAATTATTCTTGTTCATCTCCATCAAGCGTATAAATATGATACGCGTTGAAGCCTCATGGGTATTATGCAGTTTTGATATCTATTGTTTGGTAATGATTCTCAAAAATTAAAATATGAAGTTGAACAACCCCTTGCAACATTGCGAAGTGTTTGTTAATTTTATTCATTGAATAGATACTACGTTGATGGACTGATAGATGTTATTATGTGCATGTCATGAAAAATTATTTATATATATATATATATATATATATATATATATATATATATATATATATATATATATATATATATATATATATATATATATATATATATATATATATATATATATATATATATATATATATATATATATATATATACATTTATATATATATATATATATATATATATATATATATATATATATATATATATATATATATATATATATATATATATATATATATATATGTATATGTCAACGAAAACAAATAAACTTAAAACGTGATTAAAATTAAATCTTTCAAATATGTCGATGAATTTTATGAGATGAAATGAGAGCTAAGAGAAAAAGGTTATTTTAACATGACGATCATAAAGTTAGGGCACTGTTACACAAAAGTGACTTGAAAATCTGCAAAAATAAAAGAAATCGAAAAGCTTGTTTAAATTTATTTATTTATCCAATTATCTAATTTCAGAGTCGGAATGTGTCATGGAAATTAAGTCAAACGTTCACTGGCGATCTTTATATTGTGTACTGTTGCAAAATGAACGAACGCTGACCGCGTATTGTAAAGATGAGCAACTTGTAAGTAGAAATGTGTACATGGAGAATATATTTGTTGTTATATATGATTTTTTTTGTTGAAAATTTGGAATTATTCACTCAGAAATCGATAGAACGGTCTTTTAGAACTTTAATTTGTTTTTAAATCTCTAGCAATTTTGCTGTTACTTTTATACTATATTGTTTCTCTGTATCCTTTATTAAATCGTTAAAAAACAATCCAATATATCGTAATATTCATTCAGAAATTGGCAGAACAAATAATTTGATTAATTTATTTCATATTCGAAACTACGCTATATATCTGTATTCTTTATTGATCCGTTAAAAATCCACGACATATTACGGAAAATACGTATCGTCTGCGATTTGGTTGAAATTTGGCACATATGATTTTTATAGTTCCATCATATTGTGTCTAAGATTGTATCAGATGAAAGTATGAGAATGCAGATAATCATATACAACCCTCCCGGAATTTAAAACAATGTTCATATTTCCATACCTCAATCGATTTTGCTGAAGTTTGTATAGAATAGTAGGAATACGCATCTTGACTATTTCTTATATTGAAATGAGGTGGTGAAAAAAAACTGAATGTTTTCATCCTGACAGATTAAGTATTTAAAAAGACTTTTTAGAAATATATACATAAGTATTTTTGGATTAGACTTTTTAGAAATATAGAACAGCTAATGTGTGAGTTTTCATGCTAAGTTATGTCTGTAAATCTAAACCTTAGTAAGTTTAGTCGGTTTATAGTGTTAACACTGCCATTTACATCATATATTGTGTCTATGTATGCGATATCGGATGCGAGAAGATGGTTGGTGAGTATTTAAGTTGAGGCTGCGTGTGAGAATGTTTAGAGTGGCCACATTTCTCATCAACAATAAAAGGTACACTTTTGCGTGTATTAGCGCAAAATGGAAATATACTACATGAGATCAGTCTATAAAAATCATCTTACAACAAAATAAAAAATTGCCAAATTTGCGCTAGATTTTTCACGCATTACACACTATATTTCCGTACAAAAGTCCTATCTAACTAGTGCGAAAAAAAATGGTTGTATGTAAATTAAATTATGAACATCCCTGGCCAAATACTACACATTTCTAAAACACACAAACAAATCTTAGTGCGTTTACACCTTTCGATGAACAAGCCCTTTGTAAATTTAATTAGTTTTGGCATATGTGTTTAGTGTTTTTTTCATGAACATGAACCACAAGAAAAAGATAAGTCTAAGAGTACTTTTTTGGAGAACGCCGAACGTTCAGTTAAACGGCTCTGGCAGATCTTGATCACATTTTTATGACAGATCTTGATCAAAGTCTGGCAGAAGATTGGGAATAGTCGAACCAGTGTGAAAAGCATATGATTTATTTCTTCAAAATCGCTGATGGTATTCCATATAGTCCCTATACTCTGAGCGTATCCTCTATGCTCTGAGGGTGAAGTTACGAATTGCATTGACAATTTTGTCACGATCGTCTGCAGGAAAGCAGCGGGTCTCCCGAAACCAAAGTGCAAAAACTTCACAAATTACTCTCCCTATAGTGTTGGCGATAGTTCCGTTATAATCATTTCCTTTATCGGTTACCAATGTGTAGTCAACGTGTGACCAAAAATGTGTAGTCAACCAATGTGTCGTCAACGTGTGACCATAGTGTGGTTTTGTTTTTGATGTGCTACCCGAAAGCACCGCAACGCTAAAATATTTTGCCTTTTAATGAGGTTAGGCTTATTAAAATTGAAAATTAAACGATCGCCCGCACGAGTTCAACTGCATCAGTCGAAATTCGGCACTCATGAGAGATGGAAGTGAAGAAATGGATTGCAAGTAGGACATCACCTAGATTATGTGATTTGGTATTTACTAAGGTCTTCCGGATAGTCACAGTAACTAATGCTGAACATTAAATTAGTTGGATCAGTTTCGTCTAGTCATATTTTTGCCATATTTCGTGACAAACAAAATGCAAACTAAGAAACAAAAATAATGATTTTTTGAAAACTTATTTGTTTACAATCCACAGAAAGACCAATTTGTTATTATTTAAATGAATTTAAATATCATTCAAACTCGGAGACTTATAAAAAATCGACTCACTCGATTTCACTTTAACTCCAGGTTACAGATCAAGTGGAATCGTACGAACGGAATTGTTTGAAGTATTGTGTTTGACGAACCAATAAATGCAGGCGAAATCGATCATATGACGGCAAACAGATGTACTCGATATCAAGAACAGATCAAGATGTTGTAGCTATGGCTTCCTAGGCGTTGAAGATTTCTGTAAAACTTATCTTGCTTTTGTAACAAACAAGGGGGTTTTTGAACCTCAACTGCCAATAGCACTTTCAACTCTTGGATATTCAAAATGACTCGCAATTGGTGTTTAGCTATGGCAGAAGGTTTGAAATCTATGGTGAAAAAAAATGGTGAATTGACATTTTCTTTTTACAGAACATGAATGATAAATCTGTTACGAATCTGATTTTCATGTTAAACCAAACCCTGGTACCTGTGCTTGAAAAAATCATGATACCTATGCATCTGTGTAATATAGATTAGTATCTCTAAGACCAGTTACTCTAAGGAATTGGAAGAAATTGATATGTTTTTTATCAGTGGACATTGAAACCTCATGATACGCATCACCTGTCTAATATGGAGTTGTACGTATAACACCAGTAACTTTAAATAATTGCCTGAAATGCAGTGCTTTTTTTCTATCCGTTACACAGGATCTATTAGACAGAAATTTTACGAAAACGTTTTCAAAAATTTTTGATCAACAAATTACTACATACAACTATACTTTCTTGGATAGATTTCATTAGTTGAATATGTTTAATGAATATTTTTCAATATTTAGCATTGTGGTTGAGCGCTAGCAAGCAAAAAGTTGTCCGATGATGCTTTATGATTAGTAATTCATACTGAACCCGGTACATTTCGAACTTTTCGCTCGTCCAACCGGTTATTGTTGACTCGGTGGACGAAATTTGACACATTTTCGCCTTTCACAATTTCATTTTCACTTTCCATCCACGATACAAATGGGAGAATCCAGCGTAATTGCATTAAGTACATTTTATGCGCTAGAAATTGATTCACATCGATAGAATCATCGATTCTATCGCATCGTGTGGTATGCAATTCCTCGATTTTCATCCAAAACTTCGACTGAAAATAACATTCCCCGTTCAATCGACTGTTTGTCGCTTCATTCAAGCGTGACCTATACCTCGTTCGAACGATCTCTGTTGACCATTCACTTCGGTTATATTAGCGTACCGACAGAAGTGGCATAGTAACGCCATCAATATGCGGGTGTTTAATGTATCTAAGTAAAATATAGAGACCCTTCCCTTGGTTGGATGTCGAAACAGTTTCTTTAGATGCAAGACCCAACTGATTTAATGTTTATATTATAATTAAATAAGTTTTACTACAAAACAGCTAGTCACCGAAACAACATCATGCATGCCATCAACATCAAGATGAGCTCTCACAATGAACCCAAAAAGGCTATCCATAGGTTGAAAAACAAAAAGACAATTAATGAGCTACGGGATAGCGAAGGTTATGCCTTGTAATTGAAATCTTGGCATCTCTCTTTCTCTGGTTGGCCTGCTTAAGATTGAGCACACCTTGGTGACATGGCTTAGTGAAGAAGAGTTGTCCAGGTTGTTCGGTCTAATCGTTGCAGGCATCTGTTCGACTATCCGACTATCTGCTTCACCTGATCCAGCCAGCAAACTCGCTGCGTTGGACTTGTGAACCTCATTCCGAACTAAAACTCTCTGTCGAACATGTTCAAGAAGAGTTCGTGGTTGAACGTTCTTCAAACGCTATGTTCGAATATCCCGCCAAAGATGGTCCGAAATCTTCTGAATATTAGCAGCTTATAGAGTTCGTAGTACAATTCCTTTGGTCAATACGTATCCGGATTTCACTGCCAATGCCGTTGTGCGATGTGACGATCGTGGCAGTGATCATCAATCATAATCTGGCTACTTTGCATTTCAGCCGAGTGTTCACGTCGACTTACTTTGCCATCGGCTTTCTGACGATGTCGATGTTATCTGTGAAGCGAAGAAATTAGATTAAGCGTAGAATTTCTTAACGATTTACTAACCGTGCTGTGTGTCCTGGAACTGAGGCAGGGTCTGCTTTCTTCTCAGTCCTGCAACAGAGCTCAAGTGTGTTCTCCTGATGTGTGGAATCTGCAATACCATGTTTCAAGCTTCCAAACGTAGGTCCTTGAATTTTCGTTGTGGATTTTTTTTGAACGGATGATATACCTCTCCCTTACACTATCGTCTTGATTCTCGTTTTTTATAAGTTACAGCGATCCAATACGGAAGTAACAAGTGTTGTTCCTAGCGTAGGAAAATGCGCTGGGAATGAAGCAGTCCCTAACATGCAAACAGACTCCCAATTTAGCTATACTTTACATTCCGCCAAAGGGTACAATTCATTAGGTTTAAGGGTACAATTCAAATATGTTGTGTCTATTATTTCATTCTATTCCGAAAACGGCCATGTCTTTGCCCTTCGTGGTGTAAAAGTCATTTATTCAAAAGAATTAAAAAAAATCATTTCATTATCGTTGAGCGATTTTCGAACTTTCCAGGAATTGAGAGTAAAATTAGGCCACATATGTTATTTTGTGTATTATTTTTCTTTCAATATTTCGAAAATGGATTGTATGTTCGCCATGTATTTCCACCGGAAGAGCTGCATTCTTTGCATGGAGTAAGTATGCATTGTTTATGCCTCATTTCGTTTTAATTAAACGTGCCTGGTGTGTCTGAACATTTTTTTCAATATTTTGATAAGAGGAGCCTGAATGGGAGCTCTTATTTTTGCTTCGATAAGGGAGCAGAAACTCTACCATTTGGGAAAAAGAATCATCCAGTTTGGGGAAAAGAATCATTCATATTTCAATTTAGCCGAATCTAAAATTGTTTCTTCGAACAAACTCTTTTTTTGTGGTAATACAGAAAAGGCTTTGGAAGCCGTCCTTTTTTTTGGGAGATTTTTGGGGGAGGATGAAAAATCCATTGCATCCCACCTTGTAGAACTCAAATTTTGCCACTCTTTGTATTAGGAGAAAAAATTTGAGTTGAATTCACAAGGCAAATCGGTCATAATTTGAATTTTGTATAACCATCAATAGATAAACGTATTGTTTCATAATAGGGAGAATAGGGAGTTGTCTGGAAGACCTCCCATTCCATATCGGTCCATATCGAATATTGTAGACTCTTTTTTGATGGGGAGGTGTTGAGGGACCTCCCTTTCTTCCCCGCTGTTATCGGTGGTTATTTGCATTTTTGAGCATATGTTAGATAGATTTGTTTTACGGGGGGTTGTATGGGAGCCTCCCCTTCCTTTTTCCCTAACGAGGCTGGTAGAAGCTTTGGACACTTTTTTAGAATATAAAAATAAAAAGGTGTGCCAAATTTCCACGAAATCGGTCATCTATAATTTTAAGAGAATATTAACATTTTGGGAGGAGGTTGCTTTTTGGTTTTAGCCCCGCAAAAAATAAAAGATCGAATACAAAAAACCGGGGCAACCCGGAAGAAACTCCAGTCATTAATAGTTTTGCCATAACTGTGCAATAATTTTCGTTTAAATCAAGCCCTATAGGATCATGTTATTGAAAACAATTTTTGATTTGATTTTGAATGTGTTAAATACTTTTTTTATTGCACTATTTATGAAAAAACTAAAAATAAGTCTTAGAAAACATTAGCATGAAGCTATTTATTTTTTTCATTTACGCTCTCACCTTTTTGGTATTTTATTACTATTTTTTGCACTTAATGCACAAATTCTAATAAAGCAATAGTCTGCATAGTTAATTATACAATGTCATTGCATTGCATCCAACTCTGTTTAAGCTTTAGAGTTTAAGCAGTCTAGTAAAATTTTAAGTTCTACAAAAGAGTACTAAGATTGCGAGAGTACCCCTAAAGGTTTATTGTAGAAAACATGCAAGATGGCATAAAAGGACGATACGGACTGGGTCGTTAGTGTCATTCGAATGACATGACCAGCACACCGGAGCATTTTAATTCTAATTCAGTACATGATGGTAAAGTTGTTGTTCAGCTCATGCAGCGGATCATTGTAGTTCTTGTTCTTGCACACATATGGAGCTAAAAATCCTTCTGAGTATCTTCCTCTCGAACGAAACTATTAAAGACGATTCTGAAACGAAAAATTTAACCGTTGACCGGATCTTCACCATGCCGCAAGGTTCTGCAGAAGATGTCGAAGCAACAGCTTAACCACTTTCCATCTCTTCATAGACTGCAAATCCGCATATGATAGCATCACCAGGGTAAAACTTTATGACGCAATGAGCTTTTTGAAATTCCCGGTCAAGCTTACCAGGCTTTTAGAAATGATCATCATCACCAACGTTATATGCACGGTGATGGTGGATGCAAAACTCGCAAAGCCCTTTGCTATTATCAGTGCTACGTCTGCGCCAGGGCGATGGGTTTCCTTGTCTCCTTTTCAACATGGCGCTAAAGAGGGCCATCCAAGATTCTATCTTGGGTTATAGAGACCAAGACGAATACCTCTTAGCCGCGTTTGAGAGGAAGATTCTCAGAAAGATGTTAGGCTCCGTATGTGTGGAAAGACAATGAAGGAGCCGACACAATGAGGAACTCCTCAAACTGTACGATAGCGTCAACGCGGTGCAGTGAACAAAACTCGCTAGGTTTAGGCAACAAAGGTCCACTAATGCATCTATGCCATACGCCAGCATGAATTGGCATTTGCATTTGGTCTCAGTGCAGCTGGGGATGTCAACATCATTTTCAATTTTGCATCATTTTTCTCCAACCTGAGATATTTTCTCGGGATACGCGCCAACCAATGATGTTTATGCATGGCAGGATTTGGATTGGTTTTGTTGAAAATGGTCCTCAAAGTATCCACATTATAATTATATTATTATTTGATGTAACATTAACGATCGAAAGGAGCGTTTTAAATTATCTTACGAAGTTTTCTAAACACTAAACACTGTTTTCATTTTTAGCCAACAGTCACCTTGTTCAATGAGCTACCTCATGTTCGTCTTACACCACATACTATTCGTGCAACGTGGAAATCTACCCATCCAACAGTTATCGAAGAACAGGAAGAAGAATTGGATCATCAAGGACATCTCACTTTGTTATCTGGCGCAGGTAAATAGGAGTTCATTTAATGGTCTAAACATTTTCATTCAAAATTGTTTGAGTCGAAACTCACATTCGTGTATTGAATCTTATATTCGATGTTCAATATATCATAAAGTTTACTAAATGTTTTAATTATTTCTGGATTTGGAAGGATTCCTAGTTGATTTTTTTTATTTCTATCCATCATATTGATTACCTTTCATTGCCGTAAGGAAAAAGAAACGCTTTATTCCAAACAATTGTAGGACGCATGACTTTTGCTTTACCGTTGAAAACCCGGCAATTGGCTATACACTTCTTTTCACTCAATTCTTCTTGATGATTTTGTATCATTTAGCAAATATAAACAAATTCTTCTCTTTACTACTCTCTCTTGTCACTAAATTATTTTTCACCTATCCATTTTACACCTTTACTGTTGCTGTCTTCGAACTCGTTTTTCCGCGTCCTCAAAGTTTTTCGTCATCATATAAATCTTTACTTTTTTTTCTTGAACGGAATCTTACATTTTATTCAATTTTATATAATATGCTTACCATATCGCCGTTCGCTCTCTTGTTTGTGTGTTTGAGTGGAACTTTTTTTGCTTTTTTTAGACTAAAAAGCAGCATTCATATAAAATTTGAAATAAATTACACATTTATTTATTTATTTATTAAATCTTCTGGCTCGAGTGGCCTACAAGACAGAACAATCAAACTAGGACAAACATAAACAGAATCAAACAGAACAATCAAATACACATCATTTGTATTTAAGAGCAAGGTTTTCAATATTCCCTATGGGGGCTTTCCTATACCCTTCTCAGGGAGAACTGTACCATTGTTACTCTTTGTGTAGGATAAAAGAAGGATGTGAAATTTCAGCGAAATCGATTATGATTTGTATTTTTAAGGGAATATTTGTTTTTTGGCCTCCCTCCAATCCCTCCAATCGGGGAGCAAAAACTTTGCTACTATGTATTTTTGAGTTAATTTGTTTAAATATTCCGGCAAGGGTTGTTGTTTTTGAATGTGCTCTTTGCTCTGCAACGATGAAGATGAAATAAAAATACTCCATGTGTTGAGTAAAGCGCGGATTATCTAACTCGCAAGAAAGGGGATTGTATAAAACCCAGCCCATTGCTTTCCATTGGGGGAGTTGAAACTTCCCCAGTCCATGTGTTGGATGAACATAAGCTAACGGGTCAATTTTCATCCTATGTAGACTGTTTAGGCTATGTAGCTTGGTCATTGAATGGGACCATTAAAACCAAACCTATCAGAATCTTGCTTAAGACAAAAAAGGAGAAAATGAGAGCCATTTTTGTTGCGGCTCCACAAAAGCAATTGATCAGCGATTCAAGCATTACTTCAATGCTTGGAAACATGTAGCGATGAAAATGGCAATAAATTGTGGTCCAGTTTGTAATAACTAGCGATGGCTTTTCCAGAAGTTGCACCAAATATTTGAGTTCGGACATCCTGAAAGTCACTTGCCATGTCGCAGGCTGGAGCCACTTCCAACTAGAATCACGTAACTGCCTTTATAATGAGATTTAGAACAGCTGAATGATCCCTAGATCACTTGCATTCCAATAAAGGACTATTTACCATTCAAAAATCATAAAAAATAATATTAACTCATTTGAAACCTTTTTTTAATTCTTAGTGATATCGAATTCCCCCGCCAGTGCTAATGAAAACAATTGAGCTGGCAAGGGGTATTCTCAAAAAATGACAAAAATGTTTATTCATAATTTAAGTACCGGACTGTGAATAAAACAAATAACAACTAATAATTAATATAGCTCAACATAACTTCTCAATTCAAAAGAGGCATAACATAAACAAAAAAGTTTAAAATAAACAAACACATTTTACGCATAAAGCGTAAAATAAACAAACGAAACTATTGATATATCATCAGAAAGGCAAAATGACTGATATTTCAACATACAAAACCATAAATGTCAAACTGACATTCACGATGCCGCCTGGCACTGAAATATGATACATTCCATAGCGCTTGCCCAGTGAACTCAATTGTTTAGATTGTGAACTATACTTAGTGATGCTTGCACCGTGAAATTGTAGTATATCGTTTTATATCATGCTTAAAAAAAAGCTATTCGTCATTCACTTCGTCGCACTGAGGCTGTGAAATGCTATTTGCAGTTTATAGAACAATGCAAGGCGGTGTGCGTGTTTTTTAAGGTGAAAATAGGTTTTGCAGGGTTGTTGAGAATGATAATGTTTTAGCGCGAATTTGTTTTATCCAGCTTCATGGTGGAATTGTTTAGCATTAATAGACGCTAGCTCGCAAATTAATCGTTAATCACACCAAAACGATCTTCTCTACTGCATAATGAAGTGAGATTTAGTTATGAGTAGTGTAAGATCACCAACCCTGCATTGCGCTTAAATTTCCGTTGGACACCACTACACGCGCCACCGCATACGAACGAGCACAAAGAGTGCGAGAGAGTTCAAATGGTTATTTCAGCTACATTGAAATTGTGTCAGCATATCAAAGGAAATTGCTTTCTTATTTTCTCACATGTTTCACGCGCATTAAAATTGAATATTTTAGTTAAATTCTCAGCGTATTCTCTTCGTGTATTTTAAGTGTTTTGTTTCGTTCCGATACTTTAAAGCAAAACGGTACCTACCAGTGTGAATCATTATCCGCAATGTTTAACAAATGTTTTAGAAGTTAAAGTAAACGCCGTGAGGCTTTGGCGGGTATCCACGCTCATGTAATTATTTTTTGTAATAATGCTGCCACAAATGCATGAGTAGCTTTTCCACGCCCGTAGAGCGTATGTTATGCTCATGGGAACGCAAGTGAGTTCGAGAAACAGCATATCAACAAGCCTCCTCCATGTGCCTCACTCACTCAAGTGAACGGAGCAAAAGAATGTGCGTGAACGCCTCATATGTGCCGCGACCTAATCCAAACCCCCCGTTTCAGTGAGCTTGGCTGCGTCAAATGCGATGATCGTGCTCACTCTCAACCAACACAAATAAAGAACGCTACGAGACTATGCACGTAGCTCAAATGAGGTGATTCATTGTATGAATATGTTTATCACCATTCAATGAGCTAGGCATAGGAATATGCTGCCAGATACTGCTGGAGCAATACACAATGTTGTACATATAGTGCGGGATTACTGTTTTCAATCGACGTGTAAAGTGTGTGCTTTAAACTAATGTGATAAATGTGAAGATTTGAACCAGATCACACCGTAATGGCCTGTCTCTCATAATAAAGAAAAACAGTGTATATTTATGAACAATAAGAGGAAACATATCAATAACATAATGTCATCGGACACATCATACTCCTTCTCGACGGATTCCTCTCGCCGAAGATCAACGTTCTATGTTCCTTTGACACCATGCCAATCCTCGTCAACTGCAGGGATCGAAAGTAAAGATCATAATGTGGCAAATTCCTGTGCTACGAAGCAGTCGACGCGTTCAAGAACGGCATCAGTGGACAACAGCAAACACGATTCCATGGAGCGTATTTACAATCCCGATCTCAGTGCATGCAGTTTCGGCTGGAGTTTGGATGAATCATCATGTCATGATAGTTCGGAGGTGCTGGCTGTTGCAAATAGTGAACACGAGAACAAACTGAAGCGCTACGGCGTGGTATTAAACGCGAGTGTTAACATTGACGACGATGGAACAAAGTGTCATCAGCAGCAACGATCTAACACGTCTACTCCGATCCGTTTGGTGAAATCACGCAGTCGCAGCAGTATTTTGTGCCAGCTTCCTAGAGAAAAACTAGCGCTAGGACCGAAAGGAGCCAGTAGCGGCATCATTTGTGAAACGAGCAAAAAGGAATGCACGATTGACGAACCGTTGCTATCAGCAAAAGAAAAGTCGAAAACGTTACCGCAAAATGTTTCCCTCGCTAACTCCTTTCCATCCAAGAGCTCGTTCATAATGCATTCGACTCCGCGTATTTCGCTCAACTGCTCCTTTGATGCGAACGACTGTGGTAGTGTTGTAGGACTCACGCCCGAACCACCGGCACCAGTGACGAATTATATGCTTAGTCCTAAAAAATCGTTAAGCTTCATTCGGCGAACGCACTCTACTAAACTGTCACGTAGTAATTCACTACTGAAAAGTTTGACCTCAAAATGCGTCGATCAGAACGCCTGCCATACAAATCTACTGCGGGTACCAGTAAAAGATTTAAACTATGGTCGCTTGCATCAGATTCTTGAAAATCCTTCAAAAGTCGATCAGTTTATTAAAGATCTTTTTCTTTGGTGTAAGGATGAGAAAGATGAAGAAAGTGCAGTTCATTCAGGTAAGAAATAGAAACGCAAAGAGAGGCAACTTGAGGCAAATGTTTTCTGATTTGCGAAGGCTTTTGTCTAGTCTAATTGTTCTTTAGTTAAGTTTAAGTAGCAAATGAGATGATAAAATGGTGAAAATGAATGAAGATTTTTTATTGAACACAAATTTATGCAAAGTTCGAAATATATTCCATACAATCGTTGCAGTTCGAATTTGACGGTTGTATCCAGTGTATTTCACTGAAAGGCATATGACTCCAGATAATCGAACCTCGTCAAGAGGTGGTCAACCTGTGAATATATTAGAATTGACTCTTTAGAGTATTTAATTATAGAGGAATGCATCCCATTTCGCAAAGAAGGAGAAGAAACACATTCTTAGTTCTAATCTACCTCTGCTGTTGTTATTGCTTGCATGGTTTGCGTAATTTATCCGTTGTACCTTTAAAACCGTTATACCTGAAACGAATTTTGCGATGACGCAGAAATTTATATTGTATCCATCGTTGCAATAACGTTCATATGGTGCACATTCACGAAATACGATGCATTTCTAACCCAACAGTCGTAATAAACATTGCTGTATCAACATATTAAAAATCCATTGTTTCTACAATACAATTTCAGATACCTCATATGAAAAGGCTTGCCGTCGAGGATCAGCCCCAAATACGCCAGTGATGGATCAGAAAGAATCGACGTCACGGTTTACCAATTTTTTCTCAAAGAGGTAAGCGTTTTTTTTTAATTTAACAATGCTGGTTATACTCTTTTTAAACAAACTTACATAATGATATCAATCCCCTCTTTATAGGTCATTTCGTTCGATTCCTCTGAAAAGAACCAAATCGGCTACTAAACTGGAGCGCTCAAAGCGAGGGCAAGGCGGTATCCGAGGATCGCGATCACACGAAAGCCTGCTCTCGAATCATGGAGTGATGTCTACAATCGATCTATCATGCGTTGGCGTGATCGAAGTGGTCCCTGTCCATTCATCTGTGCTAGGTAGACGGAACTGCTTTCAAGTACGTGGAATTTCACGTGGAGAGCGGTATTACAGTTGTGGAACGCGTCAGGAACGTGACCTGTGGATATACAGTTTGCGAAAGTCTGTAGCTCCCAACAAAGACAGCGTACGGCGGTTGGACAATTCCATGAAAATGTGGATATATGAAGCGAAATCACTGCAGCCAAAGAAACGCTATTTTTGTGAAATTTACCTCGACAAAACATTGTATGGTAGAACTTCGGTGAAACTGCGCGCGGATCTACTGTTTTGGGGTGAATTTTTCGACTTTCCTGATGTTCCGGGAGTGAGCGTCATTACAGTGAATGTGTTTCGTGAAGCCGACAAAAAGAAGAAACGCGACAAACATGTGCTTGTGGGATCAGTCACCATTCCCATCGAAAAAGTTGTATCACGGACGTTTACGGAAGATTGGTACCAAATCATGATGGAAAAGCATGACCACGTAATCAAAAGCACATCCAAAGAAGCTGCACCGACACTTCGAATCAAGTGTCGATATCAATCGATTGATATTTTACCATTGGACGTGTATCACGAGTTCCTGAATTACTTGAAGGAAAACTATAAAAAAGTATGCGAGATCATCGAACCAATAATTGGAGTTAAAGCTAAGGAAGACATCGGTCAGGCATTGGTATTGTTAATGCACTCGCAAGGAATGGCAGCAGCCTTTCTGTCGGATGTTGTTGCGTTAGATTTGCTGCGAGTTGACGATCAGCGATTGACGTTTCGTGGCAATTCGCTAGCTACGAAAAGTATGGAAGCATTTCTAAAGCTAATCGGTGAGCAGTACTTGCAGGATACGTTGTCGATACCGGTTGCGGAAATTATCGCGTCCGATCGTGACTGTGAAGTAGATCCAACCAAGGTGCACGGGTCTCTTTCACGACAGCAGCAAGCACTTCGAAAAGCAGTAAAATCTGTATGGATCGCCATCGCGGAGAGCAATAGAAATTTTCCTGTTCCTCTGCGAGATTGTTTTTCAACGTTTCGTGAAAGGCTGCAAGATTTAGATCGCGACGATATGGCTGATAATTTAATAAGTGCCTCCATATTTCTACGTTTTCTTTGTCCTGCCATATTATCGCCGAGCTTATTTAACATCACCAATGAACTACCGTCAGCGCGTGCAACACGAAATCTGACACTTGTTGCAAAAACATTACAAACGTTGGCCAACTTTACTCGCTTCCAGGGAAAGGAAAATTTTATGGAGTTCCTGAATGATTTTCTAGAGCAAGAGGCGCCTCGTATGAAACAATTTCTATACGATATTTCTAACAACGACTGCCACACGCCGGATAATGTTCTCGATTGGTCTGGATGCATTGATCAGGGCAAACAATTGTCAATTCTGCACAGCTTGCTTTCCGAAATAGTACTAAAGCTACCACAAGAAAAACAACACGAAATACACCCTCTGGCTGAAATATTGGAGTCGATTGCAAAAATTAAGGAAAACGGCTACAGTAATGTTGCGCAAGAACCAGAACGTGGCGTTCAATCACAGTTTTCTCAATATAACTCGCCAGCAGCTGTCGAAAATGAGGCGAATTCTAAAATATCGCCCAATCGAAGTGATTCAATACAAGGTATCAATATTTTTAATTACAATGATCCAACCGTGGATTTACAACGCCAAGCATCTAAATATAAGAGTTCGTCAAACAGTTCTCTGAATCACACGAAAGGTATTTCCAATATTTCTCTAGTCTCTAATTCAATGCAACATAGTAGTGGTTCGATCAAACATATCGTCAGTCCTAGGACGGTTGACAAATTTCACCACAATCAGTATGGCAGCTCGGGTATCAATACTGGTGGCAGTTTGCGCTCGTATATGTCAACTGGCCCTTCAGCGTACGGTATTATATCGAATATATCAACTAATAGCCTACGAAGCGAGAAAGAGAAAAACGTTATCGTAAAGGGAGACACTCGGGCGAGCACATTGCCTCGCTACAATAACTACACGACGAATGTAGCAGTAGGGGAAAATATCCTAGTGAACGGCAGTCAAGTAGTAGAATTTGATTGTGACGTAGAGCGAAATTCGGCATTCAATGATGTGAGCAAAAATCTCATTCAAATCGACATTGATCCTAGCAATCCTTTTAATCGAAAAAGTCCTACACCGTTGACAAAAAATCTGTCGAACCATCTACATAACATCAGCAGCAGACGCAACAATGGTTCCCAGCTCAGTATAGTCAGCCCCGCTTCTGACCTTGGTGATCTTAGCAAAACTGCCATTAGTTTAGGCATACCGCATTCTGAGGCGAGCCAGGATCAGCAGTACACTCCATGTGCCAACACTTCAATACCGCTTAAAATATCAAACATCGCGAAAATATCTCCATTTGCTTCCACCCAGCCATCGTCGTCTAATCCATCAAAAATGCCAATGAGTCTAGAAGACCTGGAAGATCTGCTAAACTATGCGGATGAGCAGAAACAATCGGCTTCCGGTGAAGGCGCGTCTAGTCGCAGTGCAAGCAGTAGTGGTGGTTGCGAATCTGCTACCACAAACACGAAACCGCAACTTGTTTGCATCGGAAGTAATTTTACAATCGGGCAAATTTCAAACATTTGCAGTTCGGGTTACCAAAGCATCCCAACGCAGTCGGCAAGCTCTAGCCCAGTGGAATTGGCTGGTCAACAGCGTATAGAATACGTTACTAATAAAGCTCCGCCACCGCGAAAGCTCGTAACCACGCTGAGTGGATACAATGCAGCAAGTGGTCTTAACATGTGCTTGAACGAGCATGCGTCCAAAACGGAGCTAATGGGAAACAGTATTAACGCGCAACTGTACAAACAGAGAGACCCAAGTACTGTAACAAGCATCATTAAAGATTGTGAAAACGATCACGATCGAGAAGCATCTTTTCAACAAAAAAGTATTAGCCGAATTTTAAACAACAATTATGTTGATAGTAGTACCTACGATGCCATACCACCATATAAAATTTCCCTATCCTCCAACCAACCGCGGAACCTTGGACATAGCACAGCGAAGGGAAATACACGCATTTCTGCTGAAGACAATATCGAATATTTTGGAGCAAATCGTTTACAACAACAATACCGACAGAAACGAAACATACACAATCTTAATGTAATGCGCAACAGCAGAGATAGTGTGCACAGCGAATCAAGCAGTGATGAACGATTCAGTAACACTACATCTGAGAATTATAACGAGCATGATTCATTAACTGCTATAAATTCGACGACAACGAACCGCATCGTTGAAAATATTAACAACAGCAATGATTACGATACGAGCGCAGCAGGATTGTGCGGACGTCGGATAGGAAGCAATCGTATGCCTCGAACCAATCCTCTCTTGCAGGTAAATTATTTATAGGGCATAAGGACTTACGTTACGTTATTTACTTCTGTTTTTAAGTGGTATTTAAATATCTGCTTAGTAGTGGCTTTCCAACTGAGAATTTTTTAATACAAGAGTCTTAATAAGCGTATCGGTGCATAGTTACTTTCGTTATATTTAAAAATGTATTTGTAAATTGAATGCTGAGTGCTAAACTAAGCAACAACAACAAGTGTAGTAGTTGGTTTTGATAAACTGGTTATTCTATTTCTACATTATTATTATAATTTTGTAATACGTTATTGTTCCATTTCTACAGTATAAAAGAGATGATTCGATGAATGGGTTGAATCACGGACACATAGGTGTCAATAACAGTCTGGCACCATTTGCGAATGGAAGAATCGACCTCGATCAAGGAATGCAGACCCGTTATCATCGGCGACTTTCATTGGAATGCGCACGCACTTTATCGGACAGCTCAACAGACGAAACAGAGAGTGACACAACGAAAGCGGCCAATTCAAATCATCACATGCAACATCATCATACTACCTGCTCTACAACTCATCACATGAATTTACGAGATGTAGAAACTAAAAAACGCCGAAATGCAAACAAATCGGTTGAACAATGCGAAAGGGAAATACAGCGCCTGCAAGCATCACTGGACACAATGCGCCAAAAATTGGAAATGTCAGAACTAACGGGAGAAGATAAAGATAAAACGGAAGCTGTGACACATCACAGCGATAATAAGATTCGTAGTATAATAGGAAGGTGCGTATGAACTCGTCACATCATCATCATCAATTTGCGAACAAAAAGACGGTCACAGTGCTTTCATTTACAGGAGCTTTAGTCCTGTTTCTAGTGTGTTTGTTTTCTAATATTCTTGATTTTCCGTTATTGTTGATCGAGAGTAAAGCAGATCGAGTATAAGCATTTCTGCTTCTTTTGTGTTGTGGTTTTCCAAGGAGATGAATCATTCACGCTTTAAACCATAATGCTTTTATCCCATTCATCGAATTAAATAACGAAACTAATTTGCAAATGTACTTCCTTTTCCAGGTTACTGACAATGGAAGAAGAACTCAGACAAGAGCAGTACAAAATGTCACTGGTGTTGTCGCACAAACAACGCGTGATCGAAGCTCAAGGACAACAAATTGCAGCGCTAGATGCCGCTAATAATCGGTTGCTGTCTGCACTATCGAGTCTACAAAATCGTTACGAAAGTCATTCGAATCAAAGTGATGATACCTCTTCATCGCACCCTAATGCTGGTGCGTCTTCTTGTTAAGCGTAAATGACGGTGTATATGGGTTGTAACGTTGACTTTTTGTATCACACGTTTACTTTATTAATAAAATGCTCTCTATACATGTCTGATTCGAGTCGTTGTATCATTCTGTGTATGTTCTTATCTAGTACTGCGAGGCGTTTCGTGATGTTGATAACTAACGATCCTTTCGAGTTCGAGTATTTAGAATTCTGATGCCCACGATAGCCGAACATATAGGCGTGTGGTACAAAGACACAATGAATTTTGGGTTGAAATTTCAACTGAGCCTCCTCCCCCGTACGCAGGACTAACCATAAAACCCCGAACAAGGACTTTGATATCTATCTTAAAATGTCTATTCCACTGGTATTTTGATTCATTTCGACGGAAGTGTACTTGCTTCAAGTTTGATAATTCTAGGTTAAATATGAACCGGAGATTATGGAGATTGCAGACAATTGATGGGTAGAAAATACCACTCTTCCTTTTCCACAAATACTGGGCTTACATTTTTCTCAGGATTTGGCAGCTGCAAAATCCGATCAAACATTAGCACATAGATCATGCACATCGATGAAACAACATTACTGTATTTAAAAACGTTTTTTATTGTGAACTTAGAAGATGAACTAGTTTACAAAAGTACCGATCAAAGCGACACCGATGAGCGAATGATATAAATTGTAGTACATATGTGTAAACTTTAAAACATGGTTGTAAGCCAAAACAAACTGGTACCGGGTGGTGTTATACAAGCAATGAGATGGTATTTTCCTGGTGGTAAATAGATTAGGCATTTCGATTGTTGATTTTTATAGAATAGAAGAAAACTGTAAACTCCCATTTTCCTCTTCTTTTTCGGGTCACACTCATAGTCGATTTCGACAGGGTTTGGTCATCAATCCATCAGTCTCCAGAAAACTCGATCCACAGCTGACGATCTCCATCATCCGCTAAAGCAGCCTTTCTTCGACCGGTTCTACTACACCTGATCCGGCTAATGAGCTCGCAGCGCTCTTTTGCGTCCCCAGAGGACCTTCTTAGGATGTCAGGTCCCTCAAACAACTCAATATACTCGTTGTTCTTTCTTCTCCTTCAACCGCCAGGTTCCAAGACATCACCCTTAGATCGTCCTTAGCACACGGCGTTCGAAAACACTGGCATCTTCTGTGAGAATGATCTAAAACTCATGCCCGTAGGACAGATCCTACGCAGATAGATAGATAGATTACGCATTTCGTGCGTTGGAGAAGAATTTTGGGTCGCAGAAACTGATGGAGGCCATAATAGACACGTTTCTCCTGAAAGAAACGAACCTCCTCTACCACCTCGAGATCGTCGCGGTTGATTGATACACTGTTTCCCATCCATTTAGATGACTTTTGTGGAAGAATATACTGCTACAAATTCCGTTAGTACTTTCGGATGAAGAAGCAATTTGAGCATCAAACACGCTATTATGGGCCCACTGTTGTAGACTCATTTCCGCTCCATCATTAGTTTACTCGTGTTGCCCCTCCCGCTTTTCTTTCCAATACTAAATTAATCGATTCTTTTCTTTGTGCCACATCAACACTTCATCCCCAACTCTCCCTCACAAGATCACACCATGCGCACTTAAGGAAAAAGAGAGGAAATTAGATACTATCACAGGTTTTTGATCAATCACGTTTGAGTACTTTAAAAAAAAACAGAAAAAAAAACGAGTTCCCAATAAACTTCCCCCATATCCGAATAACGTAAAAATCGTTCAAAATACGAATGACGTCCGATTTCACTGAAACTTGAAAGTTTTTTTTACTAATCTTTTAGACTGGCGAAGTCTCAGCTCCACCGGTGCAGATCAAAGGAGGCAGAGTCTCCAAATATCTAAAACAATTGCTCAAAAATGTTTTACTTGGTATTTGGCTCTTTCTTAGTTTACTGCCTTGATGAAAAAAAAACGCTCAAAAATACAAATGATAACTGATTTGACTGAAACTAACTAAAAACTTCTTCGCTTTTTATGCTGTTCAACGAGTAACAATAGCACTGCTCTCCTTGACGCGTAATTGAATGAAATTTAAAATTCTCTTCAGGATAAAACGTAAAGATTTACAAGACGGAGATGTTTGTCAACACTCGAAAGGTGGGCTGAAAGAGAATAGCAATAACGGTGTAAAATAAAGGTGAAGGAAACATTGCGGGCAGCCAGTGTAGATGATGAAATAAGGTATTGGAGGAATTTTGGCAATGAATTTTTTCCTTAAGGCAATGAAAAGTGATCTATATTATAGATTGGAATAAGAAGCGTTATGATAGGAAGGATAAAATCTTTAAAAGGACCAGCTATAGCAAGTAGCAAGTATTAGGTTTAACAAGGCGAAAGAAAAGCTCAAACATATACAAAACAGATTGATTGAACGTCGAGAAGAATATGTGGAGCAATGGTGGTAGGAAGACTGCAAAACCAGTGAGGATTTGATATAAAATCCTAGGAGATACACTGTAGTAAGGAGATGAGGTAGTAACGGGGGTTGGTAGGATAAATTCTTTGTAGAAAGTGTGCAGAAAAGTTGGCAAACAAAGAAAATTGTTTGACCTGTGTGGATTGCTCGGGAGAAAGATGAGTATAGTTAACTAGAGAAAGAAAGAACTGTAGTAAAGTGTAATAATGCTAATCAAGATTGAAGGTGCCAATTATAATGGACGTAGTAATAAATTAAAGAGATAAAGGGAGAAAGAGAAACAGAAAAAGAAAAAGAAAGAGAACAAAACACATCAAAGTTTATATTACAACACGTGGCTGTTAAAAGAGTGTTGAAAGGATATATCTGCATTTTATGAATTAATAAAAAAAATTAAAATAAAAAAAAACTAATGTTCATGGTATGGAATAGTAAGTCACAACATAGACTATTCCTAAATAAATGAAAAAAGAACAACATCGACCCGGCTCAAATCGGATTGATGCATAAAATTTAAAACCGCATAAATTGTGAATTTATCTTACTTTTATTCGTTTGCTTTTTTACACAAAATTCGCAATTGGGCTTTTATTGTTCACCCACCAACTTCATTCTTCATCTTTTGCTTCAGTCGTCGTTTTTTTCATTATTAATTAATCATTCATTCTATATTCAGTAATGACGCTTATAAATTTGATTATAAGATAGCATATATTTTATAGATCAGATTTGATTTTGCGTGTTATGTGTGTGTGTGTGGGGGTGTCTGTGTGTTTTAGTCGAGCTTTTTTCATCTTTCGGAGAATCGCACTTGACCTTCTTTGACCTCTGGAACATTCCGAGTACCGTCCAGCCTATGGACGCTTGAATGTGCACTCCATGTTTGCAGAATAGAAGCGCTAACTATTTCTATCCAATGCACAAGATGAAAACGTGTATGAGTACTTAAGTTTATCTCAAAATATGCTACCGTAATTTAACAATCACTACCACACTTAGCCGGTGTATGGATTTTCACTTTTGTTTGCTATATTCATCGCGCTGTTCCTTACGTTTTAGGACAATTAACTATGTACTTCCACAAAACTCAAGCTAACCGAGTGGCAGTTTGCAGCATCCTTCGAGCGTCTGTTTTTTATGTCTTTCTCCCATCCCATGTTCTTAGATAATACGACGACATATCGGCAGTTCTTGCGTGGCAGTTATGAGTAAGCAACATTGGACTTTAATTACCTTTTTGCTATTTATAATTGCTCAGTGTTTCTGTTGCTGTTGCCGTTATAGTTTGAGCACTAATAAGAAAAAGATAAAACATGCTGGGAAGAAGTTGGTTCACTTAAAACACAAAACAATTGAAAATAATAAGAAAAAAAAAATACTCGTTCCAAGGGTTGTTCACAACTTCACACTCGCTTAATTAACACGTTTTTAACCATGGGCGTGTGTTGCGTTAGCTTTGTGTTAGAATGGGACGATCTTCTGTCTGGCCAGTTAAAATGTTTACACCAAACGGCGAGCAAAGGGCAGCAACATTACTGGCTTTTACGAACACTGTCTGAATACCGCTAACGATGCGACGTTTGTGTATTTCTATATTTTCTAATACTATTTTCATTTCGCTTGTCCTGGCTTTACACATGCGACGCATGATCGGAATTCGTTCTCATGCTGGCAACGGTTGTGTAGAGTTGGTTAGGGATACTTTCGATGAAATTGCTCGTTTTGCTCCACCGCTGCTAGCGTGTTTTAAATACGATTCTCTGTTAAATGGCAGTTCTGGCTTGTTTTGTATTTGTTTCACATGTGATGCACTTGTCACTTGCTGTGTTCTAATATATTGTGGCTTGTTAAAAATGTAATGTGAACAGTAATGTTGACCAGCCGGTAGGCACACAGCACAAACTATAACAATAACAAGTACTAGCAAACATTTTGAGTGAAACTGAGATGTGTAAATGCTTACTTTTGCTTTTGCTCAAAGCAGCACACCAAATCCAAAATGGCAATGAGGCATTGCAAACGAACTGTTCAGGAAGCTTAGAACGGTGTGAAACAGATGTGTAATTTCTCACCCTCAAACACTTCAAATCTAATCGAACATGCAATTAATGGGCGAGGAAAATTAACAATTGGATATATGTGTATATATGTATATATTTGCGCAATGGGTGCATCATCTAGCATTTGTTAGTACTTCATTCTCTAGTTCTTTTGGTAACTTTGAACCACCTTTGTCATATCGTCTTCCGAGCTTAACGATATATTCTAAATGTTTAAACAAATAATAAATACTACGCCTCGTCGAAAGTATGTATCCGAGCACATCGGAGAACTACGGTGTATAGCACGCTGTTCAATCTATAGTAGGGTTTTTGCAGCAAAATGTACATTATTTGACCGGAACTTAGTGCATTCTGTAGAGGCGTAACCCGAAAAAAAAAGATTCAACAAATAAGGCTAACAGGAAGTCGTAAACATGGTACTGTTTTTTTTTCCTCCATAGGGTGCCTTAGAATGACGAAAACTTAAATCATCTCTAACACGTAATCGATCGATCCTATTCGATACTAATTCGATTTCAGGATGCGATGGAGACAAACATTACTTTAATTTAGCTAGGTTTCGAGTTTCTTTTTTCAGTTTATCCTAAACAAATCCTATTTAAACCAGACTTAGTTACAACTGCTTGATCCGTGTGGGTGTGGTGAACAAGGACTAGAATCTTGTGCACTTAGAAAGACAAATGCTGTTTCTATGTACTGTAATTTTCTGTTCTATTACCCATTTGCAATATTCGTGCGCTCATTGCCATTGACTGGAAACAGCAGCTTTGAAACCATAGCAGCTTACCGCGGTGTGGACCCTTCCCAATGCTCTCTAAATGTTATGATCGTGAAGGTATGGATGCTTGTTCATGGAATGAAATATTCAATATTTCCGCTCTGTTTTTCAAAAATTAGCTCTCGTAACAAAGATATTTGGAAAACAGATATTTCGACAATCGATCAAAGCTGGTGATGAAAAAATAGTTGCGCTAGTTGGAGATCGCAATCGTTCACACCGTTGATGAAATTAGAGAAGAGCGAAATAAATACATTTAACTATACATTTTGATGGTGTCACTGGTAACAATTATTGCATTAGCATGGATTCAATAGGCTTAGTGAAAACGTTGTTAATTAAATTTTAAACTCGCAACTTTACAGGCGATCGAAATATATCGACATTGCATCAACTTGGTAATTTTCTAGGACAAACGCTGACGCGATCGTTTTGTCGACACGGATGAGGAGCAAAACAAGAGCATAATGCGAAGCGTGCTTCGAAGCAATCTGTTAAATTTTGAGAAAAAAATGATTGTTTCCCTCACAGTTCGTCCGTCGTTCGCTCGCACATAAAACTAAAGTATTATGGTGCCATCCACAAAACATATTTTAAAACAAATTTAGTATTCTGCCATCTTAGACAAAACAATTTCCTCTAGCGTTAAAACGTGTAAATATGATAAATCTTGCAGACCTAGACGAGACCTTCAAAACGATGTTGAAATCTACGTACACGTTCCGATATGCAAACACACAGAGACAAGACAAACGCACACATTAATCCATTGTAAAATGTAGCTAAAATAACAAACAAAAACAATTTTTTCTAAGATCTAAATATTTGGTTCTTTGCTTTTGCGTAAGCGGGCTGCGTTGTTATTAGGACGCTTAGTGTTTCGTGTACATGCTGATAAGTATGATATGAGCGTACAATGAGACAGTACGCACATCATGCAAACGCAAATTCACACAATCTTGTAACAGTGAAATTAAACAGAAAAAAAACGGCGTGGTAAAATGACATCTCCCCCCCTGGGCTTGATCCGTATTATTCAGTCGCTATCTCTGAAAAATAAAACAGAAATACGTTCCTTAACCTATACGCAATAGAATCTGTACTTATGTTGAATAAATTACATTTACCCCCGCGGTATGAGCAGTGTCTATCAATCGCACTCGATTTATGTAGATAAAGACAAAAGAATAGAGTAGCTTTATGTTAATGATCGTAAGAAAGCAAAAAAACTAAAGTTCCAATTGCTAACACCTAGGTACAGGGTAGATATATATATATGTACATGAACATTTTGTGGGAATTAAACCATCGAAGATAAAAGTGGCAGCAATACGAGCAATGGATGGTGACACTGCCAATGAGATAATAATATGTTTAAAGAATAGCACCCAACGGGCTGTTAGCAAGTCCACTTTGAAAGAATCAACTTCAGTATGTATAAACAGACGCGCTGTAGTAACATTATAATCATTGCATTTGTAATAACACTTAAAAGAAACGAACGTTTCCTTTTAATTCTGCATTCATGTCGGCATGAACGAGTGCACACAGAATATTTTTTGTTTTTTCGTTAGTTGCAGTCTTCGCAGTTCAAAGAAGAAACGTACAATTAAAATCAATATACATAAAATATTGACGCTATTTCCCACCAGGCTCGCACATTTTGACTAAAGCCAAAATCCGTGCAAGCTTCTTCGTTCCTACAGAAGCCACACACACAAAACACACGTGTGAAAAATAGCTATACATGTGTTTTGGATCTCTTCTGCCTTCCTACATGCCATGAATGTGTATGTTACATTAAAACAACCATAATATATTATTTTACTATAAGCATTCATTCAAACATGAGGAGGCGATCATTTGTGAGAAAATGAGTAAAAATCCGTTTGATTTAAAAAGAAAAAAGTACCTAATTATGTTGTTGCATGATGTGAGAGAGTGCCACTCTACTGAAGTAAATAACTACACAACAACAAAACAAACAATCTGGTAAGAGTTTCCTTAGTCCAAATTTGTCCCGAAAGACAAACGTGATTGTTTCGAAACGGTCAAAGAAATGTTTTAAAGACTTAGTAACGGGAGGGCAGGGGATACATTATTGTACCCTGTTCAACATGGCATACTAGAATCATCTTCAAATCTTCAAACAGCGTCATACTGTCGGAATGACCTCATTAAAAAAGTAAAGCTCGACAATAATTCTTGCAAATTTCTACTGCCGTACATACCGTAGCAGGCTTTGGTTGTTTGATTCAAACAATGGTACTTTAGTAGCGATCGTAATAAGGTTTTGCGGGGGCATCGTATGTTCGATAAATGAGGTTCCGATCATATCCTCAACAGCTTGACATAAAACAATTCTCTGCTGAGAGTTTGTTGTCAATAATAAGCAATCAAATGAATATTGCTGAACAAAATGTGTCGAACTAAACTTTGAGCGAAACAGGGAGCATGCATGCGTTTTGTGTTTTGGGGATTGTGTGGTTTTAATGTTTTTTTTTTCTCTCGTAAATTTGTATTGTATCATCGATTTTGGATTCTTTGCAAATGCATTTGCTACGACACTGCTACGTAGGCACGGAAAAAAGAAACCAGATTTGTTTTTGTATTTTTAGCGCAAAATATCGTCGTTTTTCCATCGATAAAAAATCGCTTGGTGATCTGGTGAACCACACTGCACTACTTGACGTATAAAACGCAAGATCAGGTTGTTTTTTTTTGTTGAGCTACCACACATGCTTTAGCTCTCGCACTATGATCTATGGTCTGGCGAGTAATGCAAGTCTCTTGTTTATGTTTTCTGTCGGTTGCTTGCCTAATACCTTGTAAATCGCTAATGTTCCTCCTCATCAACCTTCGCGGTTTGCTTCTCTAATCCTTTATGCATGTTAATTTAGTTATATCAATATAGAAGGCATTTGTTTCAGACTTCCTAGTAATGGAAAATTTATTTCCTCGAATGTTTTTCGTGAGTTCTCAGCTGATAGATGATAATATTTATACATGTATGCTTGCGTGGGTGTGTGTGTGTGTATATGATTTTAGATCGCGTGGATTTCAAATCGTGCAAAACGTACATGGGTATGGTATATATTTATATGACTTTTCCCTTCAACATCGAGCGACGAACACCAAACAAAACAATGATAACCGGCACACGTTGGGCAGTTATTATTGTTGCCAGATTTGAAAATGTTAGAAATTCGCGCTTTTCCATTCACATGCCCATGTCGGCAAACTGTGCACATGCTATTACGGCAAAAGCAGAACATGTTACCTTCTTTTCGGCTACCGGGACACATTGCAAAATCATGTTTGCTGCTTCGCATTGATGTTACATCAATCGCTTTCGATCTCACATCGATAACTCATGTCCGAGCGTATGATAATCGGTATATTTGTTTCTACGTGCATACTTCATACTTCTGCCACATTTGTTCGTTATTGAACATACCATACCGATAACCACGACATTTCTGCAAAAAAATAGTGTAATGTTATGACTACTAATAATCATTAACGCAACGAAGCCAATTTCAAAAGAAAAAAATATCCGTTACTGTCGATCAGATAATTTACGTTTTTCATGAACGTTATTAAATGTGCTCAACAAATGCATTTCGGCAAAAAGTATATCCATGCGAACAAGTACCTCGGATACATTGATCTAATGTAGGTAGTTAGATCTAGAGGGGGGGAAAATAAAACAAATTCATGATCAGATACGTAACATAATGCTCATATATGTAGTCATAATCAAAACACGTCTCCCCAAGGACGGATATTTGTGGTCAGAAGCAGGAAACTGTTATGGTGGCAGTATATAGAGCTTTCGTATTATGCGGACAACAACACACGTTCTATTGGTTGTCCCGGCTACCTAAGTGCTTCTTTTTTGAGCTTAGTCAAAATGTGTAAACGGGGGCATATATCCCGCCTTGACTGTGCTTTATTATGGCCTCGAATGTCTCGAAGATTATTTTTCATCAGGTAACACTGTTTTAATAACAAATATTGTTACGGCATTGGTGCTATCGGTATAGTTAGTGTTATTATTATCTACAATATTATTATTATTAGTAATACGCTTACTTTTGATATTATTATTATTATTGTTATTATTATTATTATTATTATTATTATGTGTGTCGGCTGTGAATGTGCCATTGGCGTTGCTGCTGTCGGTGTTGATGCTGTCGCTGCTATATTGTCTGCTAGCGCTAATATCGGGCACTGTTTGCAGTTTTGCTACGATTGCAGCCGATGGACTCGACCTAGCTTGAGAGCAAGAAGATATTGCCGACGATTCGCGACAATAGTGTGTCTGCTCTTCGTTGGCCATTACCTGCATTATCGGAAACGTAGCATCCTGGCTGGTGGTAGCAGCATCATTGTTGGTAATATATTTCAAAGCGCAGTCGAACTTCGGACGTAAAGTGGTGAGATTGTTACCGCACGCAGATCTCTGATCGTCCGTGTAGAACTCGTGAGGTGCCGTGTCCTCACTGGATGCGGCACTCTCGTACGCGTTGTTTGTATACGTCACCACGTGCTCAGTATATCCTGTGCTGTGTTGTCGGACCGGAATCGGAGTCACGCCACGCTCGATCATTTGCTACCTGATGTTGGCCGAATTGAGTACGAAGGGTACGTAAAACATTTTACTCTCCAGGAGCAAACTAGCTGCCATTTGAATCTGTAATGCAAGTTTAATGAGCGATATTGAATGTACATTTTTCCATTTGTACTTGAATATACTAGAGCATTGATTGCGTACTTCTGGTATATGGGCCAGGAGATCACTCAGTCGATTGGGGTTGTGCGGTACGGTGTGCTGTAGGTAGCTTCTAAGTACTTGAATGTATCGCTCCTGAATGCTTTCCAGCTCAACTTCTATCTCGCATGCGCCGCCATTGGTGTTAGTTGCAATGAAATTATAACATTAAAGTAACGTTAATATTCCTCCTTAATGCGAAAGTCCCCGACCCGAGGCAGCTGTTACCTTTATTAAGTAGAATGTAAACTTTCAGGCAAACATACTCTTCCATTTTTAGCTTGATTCTACGAAACATTATCGTAATCTGAGTCATTTTTTCCACCATCTGTCCAACGTCGATCTTTAGCTGCTCGATCGATATTGGGTGTCCCATCAATGTCGTAAGGCAGGATTGCAGCGTTTGCAAATGAGACGTTATCTAGAAGAAAAAAACACAAAACCAAACATTTTGAAATCAAACATGCTATATGGTACACCCTTATCATACATCATTTTAGTGCTATATATACATATATGTATGACATTAAACAGTGCTGCTTTGACCAACCAACCAAAAACATACCTCTTCCGTGAATTCGGGATCGTTTTTATCCGGTGTTAACACAACACCTACACCACCGCCTTGTGTTTGGGAGGCGTTGATGGGTTTTTTGCCATGCATGGCTTGGTAGGCTGCCGTGGTCAGTACCAATATTTCGTGCCATTTGTCCGTTAGCAGCTTGGTATGTATTTCGACAGGAATGTCCGTATAGAACGGAAGCTTGCGCGTCCACGAGACCAGCTTGTGCACGATCGAGTCGCCAATGTTACAGAGTTTGTCGCCGATCTCTGATTTATCTGCGAGGAATTCGCTAAAATGCGGTAGGGTCGCTATATCCTCCATAGCATCACAGTCAATAAGGGTATGTATCATATTCAACGCTTGCTCGTACGAAATCGACCGATCTTTAGACGAACTGACCGCGTTGTCTAACCGGTGCCGTAAATGCACAATCTCGCTGGGGTTGGTGAGTGCCGTCTTCAGAATGGTACCGTTCATGAGACTAAGATTCACGCCTTCCGATTTCACCATTGTTGGCGATGTCGTCGAGGGCAGATGATGCTGTTGCTGCGCGTGCGATGAAAGATGCTGCTGTTGATGATGGTACAAGTTTGTCGTCTTAGGACTGTCACCGCCACCACCGCCCGAGATGATTCCGCCTCCCAATTGTCCTTCGGCTCCAACTCCAAGGTTAGTGACGGCCGATCCCATGGCACCGGTACCTTGCTGTAGCTTAGCATTGGTAGATTTCTGGTTGTTCTTTTTATGTTTCTTATATTTTACTTTGTACAAATTATAAACGGCTCCACTGTTACGTCCACCAGGCATGCGATCTTCCCGAACCGCTACAAAGAAAGCAAAAAAAAACATACAAGATGTAGCTCCAGACAACGATAGTGTTTTCACTCTAAATTGGAATGTTTTAATTGAAAATTGATGTTTGTGGGTGTGTTTACAAACGCTTGTTGGTTTGTATGTATGTGAGAAGATTGAGTTGCAGATTCTGAGGCAGGGAACAGTAAAGAAGCAAACCTTTTTCAAAATATCAAAAAAGGAAACCAGAAATAAAAAAAACCAATGACTCCCTAGTCACTAAAATTCCCAAATAACTTGTACTCATCCTCTCCTAACCTTTGATCCAGTGAGGATACGGAAGAATGATAGGTATAGAAGGGTTATGAATTTAATCTACAAAATAAGTCTGATTGTGGGTGTGTTAATGTAGCCATAGTATTTGTAGAAATACTAATGCACAAACCCATAAAAGGGTGAAATAATAACAAGTTTCGGTATATATTGTTTTTCATCCAGAAAAAAAACATAAATGATAAAGATCATCATATTGCAACAAGTGTGATATTGAAATCAAATCGTTCCCATTATCCTCCCGCGTGAATCATAGATGGTCCAAAGCCGTTTGGGTGTGGTACGGTTCACACGCATGAAAAGTATTATCCAGCAGTTGCGTTCGCCGGCACACTTACCCTGAAGCACCATTCCTTGTTCGATACATTTTTTAAATCTACAATACTGGCAGCGGTTTCGCTGGGCTTTTGTAATCTCGCAGGTACCGTCGGCGACACATGTGTACACCCGCCGATTCTGCACCGTTCGCTTGAAAAACCCTTTGCAACCTTCGCAAGTAATAATGCCGTAATGCAGTCCTGTGGCCTTGTCCTCGCAAATCATGCACACCAACGGTTGGTCGTCTTCGTCTGGTGGAATATCGTCAAGCAGTTCCTGCAACAACAACACAAAAACGTATAATTCGCAATGCAACGAAAAGCTCAAATTCCGTTCCGTTTACGTACCTTTTTGGGACCTCCAACAGATCCTGTGCTTCCCAAACTCCACGCCATATGCTGCTGCTGCTGCTGCTGCTGTTGCTGTTGTTGCGAGGTGAGATTCAGAGCTTGCTGCTGCTGAAGTTGTTGTGGCGTCCCCGTGGAAAACTGACCATAATCGCCAGCCCAAAGCCGTTCCATGTTAAGTGGTAGACCAGTACGGTGGTGATTGGACGTCTGCCATGCCTGAGTATGGCCAACGGCAACGGCTGCTGCAGCGGCTGCTACTGCTGCTGCTGCCGCCGCTGTTGACGAGGTTGTTGGTACAACTGACTGACCCAAGCTGAGCAAAAGATGTGCAGCTTCCTCGTTGTTATTGCTCGCTGAAACGTTGCTGTGCGAGCTGTTGCCATTATTGTTGTTGCTAGTACCGTTGCTGCTGCTGTTGCTGTTGCTGTTGTTGTTGTTGTTGTTGAGCACAATCCCGCTGCTCCCACTATTCAACGTACCGCCATTTGTATGCTGATGTCCTTGCTGGTGATGGTTCAAAGGCGTGGAACCGGTGTGTTGTTGTTGCTGTTGTTGTTGCTGCAAGTGCTGATGATGGAGAGCAACTGCTTGCGGATGGTGGTGATGGGGCTGTCCCTGCGTACCGATGGCATTTCCAGCAGTCGGCATTGCTTGGTTTGATTCGGAACCCGTACTGCTGCCCGTACCGGAGTTCGATGAAGACGTGTTGTGAACTTGCTGCATGGTAGTGTCATAGCTCCAAACCATCGTTCGAACACCGCACGATTCGCCCATAATTACGGTGGGTGTCACCCGTGGCGGTGTTTGAGAAGCGATCGGACCCGGGCTGCTATGCCGATGGTGTTGCGGTGAGAGCTGCAGCGATTGTTGCTGGTGGTGGGGCGAATGTTGTTGCAGTGGTGATTGCTGTTGATGTGGTGACGCTATTTGGTTTCTGATTGGTGGCAGTGGGCCACCGATAACTTCCGGTTTGACGCCATTAATACGGTGCGCAGTAGTCGCTCCGGCGGACGCCACTGCAGCAATCGCTGCAGGAGCGGGCCAGACCATTCGATGGTGTTGCTGGTGCTGTAGTTGCTGTTGTTGCTGCTGATGTTGCTGTTGCTGCTGATGTTGCTGATGCTGCTGCTGCTGCTGGTGCTGTTGGGTCGTTGAGTTTGCTTCGTTCTTTACGCGAAACAGAATCGTTGTATCGCGCATTGGATTGCGCACCTGCAGGGCTCCACCAACGGCAGTAGGGACAGGTGACGATGCTGTTGTAAGGGTGGTATTTGTTGCGGTACTGCTGGCAGGATTCACCGAGCTGGGAGCCGCAGGAGACTGCTGATGTTGGAACGGCTGCTGGTGCACGAGCGTTCCTCGCTCTCTCTTGATGATTACTTGCGTGTTTAGCGGCTGTGGAGTGCTAGACGATGAGCCTACTTGCACGGGGCTGTTCGGTTGACGGTACGGAAGATGCTGATGCGGTGGCTGCATCTGGGAAGAGCTCATGTTGACCATTGGCACCGGGCTGCTAGTAGGTTGCCGAACAATCGTCGCATGCGACATTGTGGGAGAACCTGGCGAATGGGATAGGATTTTGCTTCCTCCGCTAGCGCTGCGTTCGCGTTTGATAACCAGCTGTTGCGTGTGGGTGTGATGAACTGCGGGGTGATTCGGGTTCATAGCTCGGTGGTTGTTCATGATCGAACTGGCAACACCCATTTGCTGCTGCTGCTGCTGCTGTTGGCGTTCCTTTTTTATGCGAATCTGTTGATGCATCGCTTGCAGCATCTGCTGTTGCGTTATGATAACGTGCTGCTGTTGGCAGGAGTTGTTGGGCATTATGTTGATCCCACCCACACTGGATCCGACAGGAGATCGTGAAGTATCGGCAACAATTTGACTAGAAACAATCTTTGATGATAAACCGCCAATGCGCGTGGACAGCGATTGATGGGAGAACGGCAACGATACCGAAGGCGGTGGAGAGGTTGTTGCAGCGTCAAACGACGACGAAGAACCGACCGTTGGAGGCGATCTTGTACTGTGGTTGTTCTGATGCTGCTGTTCGGCATCCTCATCCGCGTTGCTGTGCTTAGAATTAGAAACATCGTTGTTATTCTCACTATCTATGCTAACGTGTCGGTTCTCGGCTCTCGCTGCGCTCCCGTTCGATGCCGTCGAAAACGATGTCTGTGATAAAGATGAAGTCGATGATAGCGACGTGGACGTTGATGTTGATGGTGTCGACAGTGGCGTTGATTCGACAGTGGCTGCCGTGGATGGTGGGGGTGGCAATGATTGCTGCTTCCGCATTCCGAGCGTCACCAGCGTGGTGGCAGCTGCTGCAACTGCTGCAGCAGCTGTGGCTGCATTTGACGTGTTAGGTGGTGGTGGTGGTGGTGCATCTGCAGTTGTAAAATTGTTGTTTCCTTTGATCCGCGACGATGGCGGAGTAACCAGCACGGTAGCATGCTGCTGTCGGGATTGACCACCGCTAGCAGCACCGTTAGAGTCCATTCCATTGTGAGAGGCCGTCCGATCAACGTCATCATCAACTCTAACGCCATGATCACCGTAGCGCTGCTGTTGATGCTGTTGTTGCTTTGACGCCTCAACGGAATTCAATGCATGCGTTGCACTTGTGCATTTAGTGTTGTTACTATTGCCAATACTGCTGCTGCTACTACTACTACTACTACTACTACAACTACTGGCATCCGAGGCACTAGTAGTAGTACTGCTATTTTGATCAGTAGCATTACTGCCGCCGGTGAGTATCTTGACAGTGTCAATGTTGTCTAGACGATCGCAGTTATTAATGTTGCCGTCATTGGCACCACCACTGTTGCAGCTGTGGTTTCTCGTGTTGGTGGCAGACGTGGTAGGAGGATTGACCGAACGAGGTTGTCGTTCATCAGCCACGGAACGTATCACACTGGCAGCGGGAACGATAGATGATGCTCTACCCTGAGCACCGTTTCTAGATGGAGTTCGTTCCTCCGCTAGAACTTCGGGCGATGAGTCGGGTGACACTCTTTCGCTCCCGTCATAGAGTTCGTCCTTCACATTAGTGGCATTTACCGTAGTATCGCCTCGCTGACCTACACCACACCCATCCGCTGGTGGATGGTGGGGTTGTTTGCCATCGTCTTTTGAACAACTGCCGTTCAATCGATTACAGTGATAGCTACTGTGGTTGAAAGCTTTTGCTGCAATGGTATCATTGCTTGGGGTACTACTACCGCCCTGGCCAGATGGTTCAGCATCGAAGCTGCTAGCCGAAGAACACACCTGTTCGTTCTCTTCTTCTGCGATCGACGGTGGTGTTGTCGGTGGTGATGCTAAACCTTCAGCAGTATCCACACCACCGGTGCCGATTACAGCCGAAGTGCTCTGTTGCTGCAGCTGATGCGGTGGCTGCTGCTGCTGCTGCTGATCACACATCTTTGGTGATAGTGGTTGCAAAAGATCTGGCGACGATGTGCTGGTGTCAGCTATCGATTCACCGTCGCTACTACATCTTGAGTCGACTTTTCTTCTCTTTAGTTTCAAATCTTGAAAAAGGCTCATTTTATCGAGCTCGCTGTACGGTCCACGGCTCAGTGTCATAATTCCTGAAAAATTAAAAGAAACAGAAACGCAAACAAGAAAATATTACGTTAAAAGCTCATAATCCATGTGTTAAATACATATTATGTATATAATAAAATTTATATATATATATATATATATATATATATATATATATATATATATATATATATATGTATATATATATATATATATATATATATATATATATATATATATATATATATATGAATATATCTATGTATATATATATATATATATATATATATATATATATATATATATATATATATATATATATATATATATATATATATATATATATATATATATATATGTATATATATATATAAATAAATTTATTTATATATACATATATATATATATATATATATATATATATATATATATATACATATATATATATATATATATATATATATATATATATATATATATATATAAATATATAATATATATATATATATATATATATATATATATATATATATATATATACATATCTTCAAATAGTACTGTATCAGTTACAAAGATCTCGAAGTAACAGAAGCCTCCTGGGATCACGCTGATAAAGAGTGTCTGCGCAAACTATGCGAGGCTATAATGCGGATCTTGCACTCAATAGAGAGACGCGGTGAACATCTTTTTAATTTCCGCATTTGATAAAGAAACACAGTGCAAAAGGTCAAAGATACCGCTGCAACAATTTTATAGTGCACTACACGTTCCATCGCCCCTTGATGTTGGTATGAATGAAATTAACATCTTATCCATTGTCGAGTTCATAAATTAGTTTAATTTACCTTAACGTAATATAATAATAACGAATAAAAAAAGGAATGATAGCAAACATAGTTAAATATATGAAACATTGTATTTAACATATTCAATAATATTTAATGAAATAATATTTTTATATATCTTATTTAATCATATAAACATATCATATTTATATAACATATCAGAGTATATTAAAATATTCATATGATGCATAATTATATTTCAAATTGCTTCACTGTCAAACTGTGTTCGTGATCGTAACAATACTATATACTACGTCATTTAGTCTTCGCGATAGAACTAACCTACCGCAAGTATTAACCCACATTGTGATGCCAAGTCATACATTCATGTCTTTCGCAGTGGTATACGCTGCCCGACCTACCTCGCGAATGCGAAGAATACTCTAGACGGGTTTGATCTGTGTTCGTGCACAAACCATCTGCCCATTTGTCGCGTCGTGCTGTACTGTCGACTTTTAATCCTCTGACGTAATTGTAGCACAGTTTCACATCCCCTCCATGTGATGCAAAAACGTCCATGCAAAACCGTTGGGAAGTTTTTTTTTATTCACATTTATTCATAAGAAAAAAATCCCTTTCATTTCAAGTACCTCCTCATCTAATGGTTTTAAGTTGGAAAACCGTAAAATAAAACCACCACAAGATTGACTTTGCCATCTAAGCCAGCGTCAAAAATGCATATGCCAAAATTAAGTATGCAATGCAAATATTAAGGGGTAATATGTTATAGATTTAATGCATAATTCGATAAGTTCTAACATATTTCGACGAACACAAATTTGTAAAAGTAAACCGGAATGTTATAAAGAAGCATACCTGTGTATGTTCTGAGTAAGATATGGCTGTTAGACAACTAGTAAACCTATTATCCAATTTCTTCTCATTATTTGCTTCTTAAAACCAACAAATCAAACCATCATTCTGAAAGTTTTGAATAAATCTCACTGTTTTAATAACAAATGAACTAATAATGTTCGATATTACCAGTGATGATGCCATTATTTGCTTCGTAAAAGCAGCCAAAAAATGCTTAACTAAAGCTAAAAAAAACTTTTCAAAACTAGCCACGTATGTCATAATCATTCTTTGGTTTTAAAGTTTTGACTAGGATGTTATTGACAGAGGTTTCATGCCTACGGCGCCAAAATAAAGGATTTACAAACTTTTCATCAAAGGTGTGATGAATTACCGTTTCGTATATACATTATCAACTTCAACAGGCACTAGTTGAAATCACGCTAAGAGGTTACTCCCATTCATGTTCGTCAATAGCCACTTGGAAAATAAAGGCCTTCGTGCAGCCAGCATTGCAAAAAAAAGGTTCATTGAACTTTTCCGCGACGACTTGGATTGACGTGTCTGTAATCGTGTGGGAGAAAAAAAAAACGTTTCCACTTGTTACAAGGGCTTGTACCAGCCTTTTTTTGCTTTGTGAAACACTGCTGCACGTCGATTCTTTCAATGCAAGAAGCCGCGCTTGTGCTTAGTTATAACATGGGAAGGAAATGAGTTCCTTTTCTTCAAAGCATGATTAGACGCCGTGAGTTACCGCAAGCAAAAACCCGAACGGATACCGCCGAGCCGTTTCGGGTCAAGCAAACGCTGTTGATTACTGCTCCAATCAAAAGAAATATCCCATATGGGTGTCGTAGGCGACGAACCTTTTTTCCGTTCCATTACAATATTATTAATTATAAGCTATCAAACAATATTTTATAATAATATCAATTTTGAACAGTATTTCTAGTGTTGGATATGAATCAATCGTATTTTCACGTGTTTGTCTCAATGAATGAAAATTTCTTCCGCTAGATGGTTTCAGTTAGTATTTCCAAATTTTCCAGTCCTAATTCTAGAAATATTATCATTTTCCAGGGCCAACTTAACACGAAACATTTTATAGATAGAAAAATTACCTAACGATGTCATTTTTGATATGGTATCCTCAATCCTTTTAGGGATGTTTCAAAAATAGGGCACAGTTTGAAAGTGACAGATGATAAACAATGACGGCTATCACTTCATACAGGTGATTTATGATTGTTTCTCCGTATTATCCGCATCACTTAAAAGATGTGAATGTTTTCGCTTCACAGTTCTGAGAAATTATTCAAACAGTACTAGTAGAAACGGATATGCAGCACAAATGTGTTTTTTTTATCGTTTGTTCTTCGAAGACTTATGCGACTTTACTGCCACATAACGGTATCACAGCGAGTATGCTCAAAGATGCACTTTTTTCAACGGCACTTAACTTCATTACAACATTAAAAATCAGTCGTTACGCACTCTTGCAAAAATCGCGCATCTCATTGTATAATTTAGTGTTTTCAAACTTTGCAGCGCTTTGCAAACGAATCCGTGAAGATCGAAAAAATTTCTTCAAAAATTCGATAGATTATTGAGATACGATCATGTTTTAAATGACTTCGCTTTGCAGCTACATCTTCCACTTCATTTAGCGTTGACAGTTTACATGACGTTTTTTTTTGCTCTACACAACACTTTTAATCACTTAAGAGCACAAAACGGTGTAGGCTCGCCAAAAATAAATTTTAATAAGCTCTCACATCAAAAAGACCATTTGACCAAAAAAACAGTCTTTGGACCGGTGATAAAACTGTATCTGCAAGAGCCGCAAGTACACATTTGTTGTCAATCATATTACTCGCAACTTACAAATCATCAAACGTTTGCAAAGTAACAGTCTTTTTCCGGGTTGCATTGCACTCTTACTTTTCATCGACCGTTTACCGACACGTTTTAGATGCTCCGGCCGAGCATGTCGTCATGAAACTAGTTTTCAACCACCACTTGTCTGTGGTATCGCTATAAGCGCACTTTTCATTTCTGCTACTCCTGAGCTTTCCAACGAATCTTATACTTCCACATCGTGGGACATCAGCTTGTCTGTTTCGAATTAATCTTATACGATCGACGAACTGGTGTATTTACTGCCACTACACTGCTGACGATGTCAGTTGAACGGGTTGAAGATCAGAACTATAGTATCCATCATGCAATGTGTACGACATCCGGTATAACAGGTGAATGAAACTCCATGGCTTTTGTAGAGCAACGGGAATCCTTGTGATTTATAACAACAACAGCAACAACAAAACATGCACGATCGTTCAGCAAGACGATGTATGACGGAAGCGCGAGTGGAGACTGCAATAAGCAAGTGTCGTTACTTTCTTTGTGTTGGTCCTGTTTACTTTCTCCGTTGTACGAGGAGATGACTTGGACACTGCACTCGCTCAATGATGCGCTTTGCCAACGACTTCCGTGTTTATATTTGACAGCTTCAGACAGCGCATCACGCATACTCGTGTTGATCGCTTTGAAACATTTTTAAGATCATTCAAAAAACGAGCCTTGCAAGAAAGCTTTCCCAGCAAGTGCGCACTACAGTGGAGGAACAATTTCAAATTCACTTTCGATTGGTTTCACTTCTTTGATTCTACTTTTTCACTGGTTTTGTATCATATCTCGTAGCTATTTTCTTCTGCTTTACCCAACTACACATTGTTCATTGAACATGTCATTTTCCGTTGCACAGCACTATTGGACCCAAGAAACACCTACAAATCGCAGGGTATATGCGAGGTCTATTTTTAAACATTTTTTGCCGTAATGGATATGCCAGCAGTAACCGAAACGTTACGGGCAGTTGCAGTTTCGAATTGCGTTAATAACAAAAAAAGCCCCTACGCGAGATATTATTGTAAAATGGTCGTCAAATGTCCGTTCAGTGAGCAGCAACTTTTCATCCATCGGTTTTGCAGTCACTAAACTGCAAATACCGAGCGAAACGAAAAACGTGTACGTATCGAAGCAAAGTAGGTTACCGAATGAATCGTCCGAACCGAGTCAACCGGGGTTCTCGGGCGCAAACCGCGCGCGAGTGGAATGAAAACGAAAAACATGCTTCCGCCCATAGGCTGCAACTCCGCAGCGTGAGCATGCTCTCGCGTCCCCCCTTCTGTGTCCCTCCCACCCACCCACTCACCCACCCTACCAACAACCTTTCTCACTGCTCTCCCACCATCTTCCACACCACGGTGGTAGTCTGCATCATTGAGCTAACCGCCACCGATCAGGAAAAGCGTGAGCCACTCCACTGAGTAGCGGCGCACGGTGGAGCAAATTCCACCAGACGAGCAAAAGCAACGCTGCTGCAAGTCTCCCCGCGATCAGCCCAGCTGCTGCTGCTGCTGCTGGTGGTGCTGGTATTGCTGTGGACCAAGCACGCGTGCAACGCTCCGAAGGGAATCCGGTCGAACGAACGGTGTTTCTCACATACACACCGGCAAACCGGCGGTGCTGGGAACCACCTATCGAATGAGAGTGAAAAAGTGAGAGTAGTGAGAGCGAATGGCAATTGGTTCGAACTCGTCGCTCGGGGTCCGTTATTTCACTTCACTTCACTTTTTTTCTGTGTCTTTTTTTTTGTTTTTGCTGTGAACATCAAGCAAACTTACAAGCGAAGCGACCTCATTGGTACTACCGGCAGCATCACAAATGCGGAAGCCGGAAGGCAGAGAAATCTCCCATGCATTGAGGAAGTACGTCCAGTTATACGGTCTGTGAGCTCACTCGATTTTTACACGACACAAAATGAAGTGTATCGAACTCCGAGAGCTTATCGTTGCGTGTTTGTACACGTTGATTTTCCAAATGCCTTAAAAAACAACATGCGAGCAGGTTGTGTTTACAAAATGTTACCATTTTTTAAGATGATCCTCTATCGTCGTATAGTTACAAAATTGTACCAAAATTTTTGCCGTAAAAACTTTTAAATTCCACTGCCAAAAGAGCATTGTCTTTCCCGGATCATAACTACTTGATTTTAAGTACATAATTTTGATGCATTAGCAAAAAAACAGACCCACTATCCGATAACACATACCAGCACGAAGCGGCGTGTACAAAACACGACCGTCCCACATGCCGCAAAAGCTTCACCACATGAACAAACACAGCTGACCCAGAAACTTTATAAAAGACGAAACAATAATCAAACAACAGTCATGCCAGTTCTATTTCTCCCGTATAATTGGGGAAGGATTTGTGTAAAATATAGCATATAAACACTTCACACACAAAGCCCAGTCTTTTTAGTTCGCTAGACTTAGTCTTCTTAGTCGTTAAACTGCAACCCATATAGGTGAAAACAAACAGTAGTCATACTGCCGGGAACCTTTCGCGTTTTTTTGTTTTTCCCTAAGTATGCTTATAGTTAAGGAAATAATAAACATAACCGAGTAACTAGGTTACAATGATATACAAAAAACATTTGCTATTGTCGCAGCTTGGTTTAGCAGAAAAATGCATGAAATACATCAAGTTCTCCATGTGTTTCGTTAACTTTTGAGGGCTTGGTGTAGAGCAAAGTTTGGCTATGTTGAGCAAAAATTGGTGCTTATAATACTGAACCAATACTGAAGCTATCATAACCAAAGTACAAGCTGTATTACAGTATATACTGTATATGTTTCATATGATTTGTACTACTGTGATGGAGAAATAAATGATTTAAAACATTGTCCATAATAAAAATTTTGATATGGGCTTTAACAGTGATATAGATATATTTTACTCAAAATAGCCGCTGTATGAACCGATTTTCTTGGTTTCCCTTTTCAGACAGAGAGAGCAACGAACGAGGAAATGATGGTAAGTTTACATAACGCCTTGCAATTGCGTCTATCGCCACAAGCCGTTACTTTTACGAATAATATAGAAAAAAAGAGGACGGAAAACCAAGAAAATGATGAAAGAAAAGAGAGGTAAATGTACCTTTCTGCTTTGCTTCGGACTGGAAACGCTCTATTGAGATGTCGCAACAATCTGTTCCTCCTAGTAGTTCATCGAGTAAAAAGAGTTGCAGCGCATAAATGGAAAACATAACCACAGGCACAAGAGGCATCATAAGGGTGGTGGTAGGAAGAGACGGAATCAATGGACACGGAAAACGATCTTTGAAATGATCGCACGATAGGAACGTGTAACGGTTAGAGGGTTTAAGATTTGCCACCATGCTAGGTTTTAGCTTGGTAGTGACGAGGAAGTTTGAGTCTATGTTTAAAAAAAAAATACGTCATCGATGTATGAAAGAAAAAAAAACGCAACATTTACCATGTCCGGAGAAAGTGGTCCCAACACGGAAAACTAGATAAAAAATACTATTTCCTCCAACGTGCATGGTTTGAGCTGAGGGAGTTGACTAAATCATGATCTTCACCGTCTTGCAGACACGGTAGGCTATAATCATTATGCTTGCTTTAGTGTGAAAAGAAGAATCCATTTTAAACATCTCAAAAAAGTAGGAAAGATGCAACCATGTTCTTGCATTTTTTTGAGCTTCCTTTACATTTGCAACGAACATAACATGTGATTTTGAATAATAAAATGCACAATCTATAGAGTAGCAAAATGATATTAAACATAAGCAGATATAGCTTATCTTTATGCTAACTCTACATTAAATTACGATAGAGCAATCAAAGAGCTACTGTGATTTAGCTGAATACGAATGTTATCTTTGTTTTGCACCTACGGAAAAAAATATAAATTCGCTGTGCATAAACTACTACCTCTTAAGGAAATGAAAACAATCATTATGTTAAGCAAATCTCCATGTGCCTTGTGATTATGGTTACTACGTCACGAAAAAAGCTGTAAAAATGCTTTTAAAAAACAGAATAGCTAAATGACGTCCACAAAACTAATTGCCGTTAAGAAATTTAAGTGCTCTAGTATTCTAACGATTTTAGCTTTAATCTAAATCTTTAATATCAAATGATATTTTTATATTATTTGAAAACATGAAAAAAAAATGCATATGGCGGATATGATAAATAAAACAACATTCTGTACTTTCTGGGGTTCGTTTTTCATCAGTAAGTAAAACATAAAATAAAAAAAGAAAAAGCACTGAAGATACATGAAAAGAGAAATGAGCCTTATGTGGATAACCAACCGGTAAAAAGCACAAAGTTGAAACCTCGCTTTACGTAACTGTTCAATGACTTCACTTTCTCAACTTCTCTTTTACTTCCTATTTCACTTTTGTTAGCTTTCTCGAACACGACCGTTGGTGGTGGGTTCATGTTAAGCCGACGAATATTTTACCATGAGCTTTTGCATTATGTTCACGCTTTCTCTCTCCCTTTCTATCATTCCTTTCTCTTTTAGTTTCTTCCTCTATCCGTTTCGCATTTCCTTATTCTTTCACTTTCTTTCATTTTCCTATTCTGCTCTGTATGAATGTCACGTTCCCTCTTCCGTGTCTCAAGATCACGATTTACGCTTGTTTACGTACGCCACTAAGGTAAGTTCGCCAGCTATCAAACCGTATATTATGATTTGCTTTTTTTTTGTTGCAGACTTTTGCTTTTCGTATGCTTTAGGCTGTATTTTGCTTAACATTATAAATCAACAATAAAATAACAAATAGCGAACAGAAGATGGCATAGAAAGAGTCGTTTTTGCGGATAAGCTTATTCCGATTACTTTTTTTGTAAATTAAAAATATGAGCAATAAATGATGCATTTGTGATCATAATTTTCCCCAAAATTATGTTTTTTTTATTTTGTTGTCATCAAAACAATAGGAAGCCTATCGACGCCTATTGGCTCTTTCTCTCTTTCAATAGGATTGGTACACTACCCCTTAGAAGTTTTAATATACAAACAACGTGATGGTTAAAGACGGTTTTGTTTATATCTTGTTTACAAATATAATAAAAATCGTAATTCACTCAAAAATGAAATGTTAGTTTTTGTAAAAAAAAACTTATTTAGCGCAGGTTTTTTTTTCAATTTTGAAATCTCATTGCAAAATTTATCACATTTAATTCTCGTCATTTAAGATCATTATTGCGTCATTAAAAAAAAGGGAAGAACAAGAAGAAAACAAAATTGCAAAATCGGTTAAAAGCTAATACTAATTTGAAGAGAGTTTTCTACTGAAGGTTAATTGCATTATTTAAGCATTGATTATTTTAGTTTAGTATTTCTTTAGAATCGAATGCTATATGTACTGACAATACACCAACCAGTATGTAACAAAGAACAGTTATTGAGATGTGCTCACGAGACGCAATCACATTATTTTAGATCCATTTTTTCACATAAAATTATATTTGCTTTTTGGATTAAAAAACAAGAGCATAAAAACTACATATTTTCTCAACGCAATCTCAATCTCAAGCTCAATCTCTGATTCTCAATATCGAAACAACGATACTATTTGTCTATAAATAATATCGGTGTTGAATAAGATACTATGGATTATGAATAGTGAATCTATCGTTTACCGACAATAATAAATTGTCCTACACACGCAAATCGAACTCACGGATTTTAAGAGAGCATATAAGACATGGAAACAAAATACCCTACAAGATGATCTTTATATGAGCGTTAGCTAGCTTTAACAATACATGGTGAGTATTTTCTTTCCTAGCGTAAAATCAAGACAAAGAAGATATTCCAGGTTTGATAGTCTTCTTGTCTTTTTCATTTCGTGTTCAAGAGAATGTAAATATTTATCTGACTCATGGTCTCCTTTTTACCTTAAAAGAATTAATTCACACTAGAAACAAGAACGCGCTCACGTTAAATCGAAAAATAACGGCGACTAACCACCGAGACTAAGGTGTATGTGTATACGTGCAATCGACTTCGTTGGCTAGCGACCTACACAACAACCGCTGTTGGGCCATCGAGACATTTGTAGAATAGGCACAAAGCTCTGACTAACCTAGTTTTGTGGCACGGGTCAAAGACCTAGCATTAGGTCGACACCGTGGCAACGAACGTGTAGTGGGATTCTACAAACAACCGGTACACCCTGAGTATGCACGAGGTCTTCCTCAACTCAAGTATGTGGATCGTAGCGCTGAGTGGATTGCTGCTGAGTTCCATCTAGATGTAAGTAAACTCGAAAGCGAATGCAGCGAATTTATTGCCGCATGCATCGCGTTTGAAGTAAGTGCATGGTGACTTTGAAACATAAAGCAGCATTTAAAAAAATATTTTCAATATATTTTTTTAATATTGACTTAATATTGACTATTTAATATTGACACACGAGATTGAACGATTCATAAAGATCAAGTTTTAAAAATTGTCTTGATGTAATGATTGAAACATATTTTTAAGAAATTTACAAAATTCATGAGCAAATTTAATGACACTAATTAAAACAAATAAATATGTGTATTAAAATGTATACATGAAAATACACATGTGCCTTTAACGTTAATCTGTTTGTACACGTGTTACTAAATAAATATGTAATTTTTTATTATAATTAACCATTTCCAGTTGTTCCACGGATAATTTATGTTGGCGATCCTTTTGTTAAAACGACTAATACGGCTGATTCTGATTATAACTTCAACATCTCATCACACGAATGCAGCATATACGTAGAGTTTCCGAAAATAGAACAAATGTCTGATGTTCGCAGGTAAAAGAAACATAAATCAGTGCTTTTTGTGTATACATCGAATCTTTTTTGTATAAATAGTTAAACTTGAATATGATAATTTCTTTTATTTACTCACATTTTACTCTATTGTGCATTTGTTTCTATTTTGAGTTCGTTCTTTCTTTCTTTCTCTTCGTCGTTTTATTCTTTATTTCTTTTAACAATGCCGAGTCCCATGATTAGAGAACCTTCAAAATGCATTATTATTTCAGCAAAACGTAGAACATTTCATACTAACATTAAAAATGTCAAAAAATTCAAAAATACACTTTAAAGTAATTAACCATTCTCTGGTTTCGCTAGAATGTTCAAATCAATTTTTCATTTCGATATTCTACGTTTCTTTGCCAAAAACGTTAAAACCAAATTCGTTATTCATGAAATTATTATCGAGCAGTAAATTAGAATTAAAAACAGCTCCTTAACGATTCGAAATTAATTTGAAATAAATATAGTTTATAATGTACTAATCATAGATCATAAACATTCGTTCACTCTGATAATGAAATATTAAATTTACTTATATTTTTATCAAGTTTATTTATTCAGCAATTGCTGACTTTTTAATAATTACATTAAATTCGCCGAAATATCACGATAAAAATACTTAATAAAATACAATAGTACATATGTCATAAAATAAGGAGTTAAATCAAACTATCGATGAAATGAAACTATATAGGTTCGCCAATTCTGTTTTTATGTATAAAGATCAATGTGTATTTCAAAACAACTATCTGAAATGAGCTATAAAGTAGTAAATATGATCATCGGTTTAGAAGATCTAGTGTTTCTCAAATTCATTCGATCAATAATAATTGACATAACTTATTTAAAAATTTGTGTATCAACTGTCTCAATCTGTTGCTAAATTTTATAACTAGCTAAATGGTTTCTACCATACACTTCATTTACTACTCCATTTGGTCTGACCAAAAGTTGTTCGTTGTAGTAGTATCTAGTGTAAAGCCAATGGTATGCTAATAATGTTCAAAACTTTCACTTTAATAAAAACGAGAAGTCCTGAACAACCTACCGCACGAATCGTCAGCGAAGCGTTCAATCTGGCACCACTGCTGCGGACATATAGCGACGATCCACAACATCACCAAGCAAAATACAGAGTGGTAGAGCGAAAAGGGATAAGTCGTACCCCGTCTTTTTTACACTACTGGTTTTTCGTAAATCTCGAACCGGGCCCATGGCAGTGGACACCATTGAAGGAGAAAGTGAGATGGGAACCGAACCGTCGATCTACCCCACCAAATCGCTAAACTCTTACGAGACTTCCTAGTTGATGTTATTCGTGCCAGTTTATGTAACGTACACTTCAATGGCAGGAAGGGACCAGTCAATAGGAAGGGCGACAGTGTGCCGTTGGCGGTCATTGAACCGACCAGTGGAAATTCTAAATTCAAATAAATAAATAAATGTATATATATATACATATATATATATATATATATATATATATATATATATATATATATATATATATATATATATATATATATATATATATATATATATATATATATATTAATATACAACATTATACGAACAACAACATACAACAATTCTGAAAATAGACAAACAGGACTACCAAAACGTTAAACAAAAATGTTTGATTAGATGTTTTTTGTTTAGACGCAATGAGACTTTCATGTTAAAAGTTTTAAACTCATGAAAGGTTAACGGTTAGCGGAACACACCACTCACAATAGAAGTACAAGTGAGTTTCATTTTACTCTGTACCGGTGACTTTTTGTCGTTAGGATTCAGTATTCCATGAACAAGATCATTGCACGAGTTGTGCACTATTCAACCACTACGTAACAACGTCAGTATCCCACGTTTCCTGATGTTTGATTCATTTTTTCTTCATTTCGAAACGGGTTACGGAGTTTACTGATCTACCGGGGTGCTGTTTTTGTATGTTCCACTACAAACCAAACAAATGGTAGTGTGTCGAGCCGCATTGGTATGTGGGAATGGGCCACCACCTCATAGCCATGAGTAACTTTTATACTACTATTGCACTACTACACGCGCCTCAAAAACCCCTGAAACTTTCATTTCCTTCCATTTCGTCGCACAATAGACGGTACAGTGCGAATCTACGGCCGACGAATCATTCCACTATAGTTACTAACATCATTAGCTCATTTTTATGTTGCGCGTTCAATCTATCTTTGAAGCATAGAACGCCTAGAGCTACTAATGGAGGGCGTATGATGGTGTTAGTAGTAGTAGCGGTAGTGTAGTAAAAATAGTAGCAGTATTAGTAATAGTAGTAGTAGGCAAGAGTAGTAGTGGTAGTGTAGTAGCACTAGCTGCGAGATAGTTGTGGCAATAGTAATAGTATCATTTTAAATTGCACTACCATGCACATGTAGTGGTATGGAGAGAGTGTCGAGAATTGAGGTCGGTTCAATAACACCTTAATGAAGTGAAACGAAACGCTCAATCGCTGTGAGCACACACTCGTGCGACCTAAGCCACGAGTTGTTACATCACTCTCTTTCTCTCTCTCCTCGTACGATGCCCCAAACCACTACTGTGTTCCCTCCTCTCCTCCCTCCCACCCACCCACCTTTCCGCAACCCTATGTACTAATAGTTTCTTCGGCGCCTGAGCATCCTGCTCATTGACGATCAGATGCGTGTCCCCACCACTTTACGACGTCTGTGCAGCTTATACAATTTCCGTCATGGGATACAAGTGTTTTAAAAATGGCCCATTGTTGAGCTTTTAATAATCTCGAACAACTAGTATTATCGCTACGTGACAAACATGCTCGTGTGTAACCCAGCAGCATATGCGCGTTTCGAAAAAAAAACTCTGTCAGAACTATACATTCATGATTTAAACGAAAAAAAAACTAGAAAAAAATCTTTTTTTAATTATTTTAAGTATAATTTTGCTACATTTCGATACATTAAAGCTGTATTGGGCACCATTCAACTGGTGTTCAATCGCATTCTGTTTCGGTTATGCACGTTATTCGTATAACATATAAATCAAAAGCAATAAGATAAAAAACAACCTCACAAAAAAACACTCAACTGGTTTCAACTCGAAAACCCTTCCGTTTAACGAAGTACCTCATCTTGGGGTAGATAAAACAGGTTATTCCACTTTTACTATCATTCGTAGCGGTACTCATCACAAGAAGCCCGGAACACTCTTCGCCCGTGCTGCTCTTCATGCCCTGTTCAGCGTCGAAGTCTAGCGATTAGGCCGTGAAATGTGTAGCTGTGTTGGAGAAGCTGGGGTACAAGGAATTAGGAATTGAATCAATCGCATAATCGGCATTGACGGCGTTTCCTACAATCCTGTTTCTTGAATCCCACGGCTAGTATTAGCAAAAAAAATTACGGCATATGCACTGATAGAGAGTTATTATCAAAATTTCAAAAATACACAAAGTAAACAGTGCGACAAACAACTATACATGTGTTGTAAAAGTAAAATATGCCATGCTTTTTAATATTGTTTTACTTGAGCTGCAACACACCCTCAAGTCAAGCAGGTTATGCTGCTTTGAGCATGGTGCAAAATAATAGTTAGTTGCGTTCTTTTTTTTTCAGTAAACTTCATTTTCACTAATATTGAAAAGCTCATAGCGCAAAACTCTGGTGATTAAACAGCCAGTCACACTCACTGTGGAGAAAGTAGCCGGATGGTTGTTAAAGGTTTCCGCTATTTCGCACAACTGCACCAATACGCGCACTGTTACATCCGTTACTTTCGAATGAACATGGACCTACACAGCATAGGGTCAATAGCCTCCATTTTGTGGACGTGGTTTTTCAAGTTTCATCTCCCTCCGGTGGAAGCCCAATTTGGTTTCAGAGCACCAAGCATTTGCGTAACACCAACGTTGAAGCCTTCCATCCTGCTACCAAACAATCACACACACGCAACCGTGTTTTAAAGCGTATTTTTTTTTACATGGTGAAACCCGGGTGTGCTACCCCCCACGTCACTTTCGGAGGGTTCGTACAATTTCAATGTGTTGTCGAGCTTGGAGACCCAGGATCATGGCCAAAGCCAAGTCCAGCCAACCATCGAATTCATTTCTCCAAAGCTTGGTTCCTTTCTTTTCTCGCTTCCCTTCGCGTTCATAGTTCGTCTCGTTTAAAGTTGTACCCCCTGTCGTGTGTGTGTGTGTGACCGTTGATGATCGCAGAGTACTTTCTCTTTTTAGTGGGCAGCAGCAAAAGCAAGTTATAAAAGGTTACCAAAAATACCCTCACCTCCCCACCAGACGCTAGAAGAGTTTCGCTGATGGCCAATCATTTTCTCTTTCTCACAGTTTTCCGCTTTGCTGCCCTTTTGCTCAGAGGTTGTTAAAATACTGGTGGCAAGTAGATAGGCCATTACAAAATCGCCATATACTATTTTTCTTTATGAGAGAACAACACATACGCTAGATCCTTAAAATTTTACTTTGAACTTTATTATTGTTGATTTACTGGCGGGAAACTTATTTAATGCCCTTTTGTTTATGAAAACTTCAACTGATGCTAACTTCACCTTCGAAGCATCTTTTTCAGAAGTTTTTACAACCATACCTATAACAAAATATATTTCTAATCCCGAGAGAACGTTGTATTTTCTTAATTATTTTAAAAATAGTAAAGCTTTTCACTATTTCCTTAACATGCAATTTTCCTGCGTTACGAGATGAACGTACACATTTTCAACATGCGTTCTGCACAGATAGGCTCCACAAAATTCGGAGCGAAAAACAGGTTCCCGTAACATTTATGAGCCCAAAACGTGGTGCGAACGAACCAAAACTTGGTCCCCTCAAGAACGGCAACAGGCAACGGAGAGAGAAAGAGAGAGAACGAGAGAGAGAAAATAGAATATGGGCAGAAACGAAAAGGAAATCGAAATCGCTCCTCAGGAGTGAAAACGAAAATGAGCGAAGCGTGAGACGAATAAGGAGAGCTAACGTTCGGCGGGGTTTGTTGGTTTGTACAACGATTCCCGTTCATTGAAAATAGGTCAGCCATTGAACCCGAACCCCACTGCCTCTTGCAAAGCATGGAGCAAGAGAACTTTATTTATACTTTTATGCGCCGTCTTATGTGCATTTTCGCGCCGTATTGAAACATGTTTCATCGTTGTTTTTTCCCAACGTCAGCGCCGAGTGATCAGAAGGGAATATCGGTGTGGTGGCGGAATTCGATGAAACAAAAATGGGTGACTAAAACTATCATAGAATCAAACAGTGATTTGTTAAGTGAACATTCCGAACGCATTTAAAATTACATATTCTTAGAGAGTTTGAATATTAAATTTAATACAACACACTGTTTTAGTTAAAACCTATTACAAATATCGTTCGATATTTACTTAACATATTTTGTTTATTCCTTATATTATTTATTTACAACTTACTTAAGTTTCTTTTTTGGCAACTTACTTTTATTTACAACTTACTTAAGAATGTTTTCAATAATTTTTATTTATTACACAAAAAACGTTTATCAAACTATGTATCATTCGTTTTTTTATCGTTTATTCAAATTCTTCGTTCTTTTTGTGTATTCTTATATCTTCCAGAAATTGTATAAAACTTATAAATTTTGATAATATAAAAATGTATGTAATAATTCAATTGAAAATAGAATTTGGCATGAACTAGTAAACTAGGCATAACATTATTCAAACTAGTTGTTTGAACTAAAATGTGACATTTCTATGTTTCAAAGTATTTTGCGGAAAATGCATGCAAACCATGCTTAACAAGCTAACAGGTAGTGGAGTGAAAATCTACTATTAATTCCTGCATCCCATGCTGCAGCTGCTGCTGCTGTTGCTGCCTCCAACAAAACTGCAACCTCGCGATCGAAACGGTCGAGAGCAATGTCGCAAGCGAACATTGACCGCACGTCATTGAAATGAAAAACCGGGGTGCATACAGCCGTTGTGCAATCACCCAGATTCGAGAGCACTGCCTCGATTTGCACAGTGCTCCCTACATTTTTAAAACTATTTTGAAGTAAACATAGTGTGGATAATTATTTGCTTACAATAATCTCCTATTAATCTGAATCGATTTAATGGAAGTAAAAAATACCAGATTGGAATTAAATGAGAATGTATAAGATGCAATACACTATTATACTAATATACCAATAGAATAATCTATTATTAAGGAGTTCTCCAAAACACTCCTACTTTATGTGGCGCTAGCAAAACGCTTTCACGAAGAATTATTAACAATGTTTACATGTGTGAAAAGCTGAGTGATAAAACTATGCAACGCTTTTAATTCATTACTACACCAAACTTGCGATACTATCCTCAAAATTAAGTTAATATTGTATTTCTAATCATACCCGTAGAATAACGAAAAGCCAGCTACAGTGCACTGTTGAAATAGAAGATCTTTAAGCTCATTGTATGCGTGAAAACAATTTGAGAAGCTGCTTAACAGAGGAGAAACATACACACGAAAAATAAAAAAGAAATAACATGAGCCGCTCGGGGTCTGTTCAAGATGCTTGAGATCAGGTTCGAAGGGTTTCTTGTCTAAAACTGATAAACGAAGTCTCCAACGGGCCAGTGTGTTTAGCAAAAGACAGAGCAAAACGCATGCTGCAGGCACATGCACAAGTACATGCTTTACCGTTCAATGTAAACAATTTATGATTATGCTTGTGTTCGTTTCACTTGCTCACAACGGTTCATTTAGCAAATGTTATGAATGATGTGCGTTATGTAATGTTAAAAACGATCCCATTTAATAGCAACTATTTACTACCATATAATTTCGAAAACAATATAATATTGTTATGCAAAGAATCTTTAAATAAGTTACAAACGGGACTATAATCCTACACTTCACTATACTATAAACTTACCATAATCTTGAATTGCTACAATCTCAAAGAATTGTATGTTCACGATAGCATACGAATATGATGTTTAATCATAATATACTATTTAAACACGAGAAGCAATTAAATGTCTCGTACGAGAAATAATATGCTACCATCGTAAAACTTCTTTGATTCAACAGAACATGTGCTTTTAATGTTTCAACTTCAATGAATTCATACCTGGTAGATTATTACAAATATGAATTTTGAATACATCGTAGACTCGGAATGCTTCAGCAATCGTAATTGATGCAAACTTCAAGCAAACCCTGTAAAATGGTTTTATTTGATAGAATCTGCAATAAGATCGTGAAATTGCTTTTATACTAACGCTAAAAAGAGAAGCTATATTATTTATGTGTTTTGACGTGATAGAATACTTAAACATGTTAACGTTACAAAGAGAGCAACTGTAAAATTTCACTCATAATCACCTCCAATGTACAAGCCTAAATATATTTGAAAAAAAAAACATAACTTAACAGAACAATGTTAAAAAACTGAACGCATACGTATGCGCTAACATTGTTTGGCGCACGGGATCATTTGTTTCATTAGTTCTCATAGTTTCAGTAGTGCACAGCGTAACGTCCGCTAGACAAGGAAACACTGAAAAAGGGCTTACGACGGTCTATTTCTGATAAACGAATGTGTGTACGTTTCAAATATATAGACGCAAAAGGGCAATGCCCGCTGCGAAGCTGACCTACTAAGAAGACACTGTCATTGCCGTCGTGTTTTTTCTGCCTGCTGTACGACCGTTGATTGCGAAGCCACGTTGGCTGTGTGATGCATCGTGAAACACACCAACATCTGTGCGATATATACGTGTTGGCTTGGCTGGTGCTTCATTTCTATTTTCTTTCCGTATGTTTATGTTGATGGGCGAGGAAAAGGAAAAGTTGGCGGTATTTGCTAGGGCGCTTGAATAAGCGAGAAATACTTTTCAGTAAAGCTGTACATAAATATATGCATTATGCAGTTAGCGAAATAATTCTACCCAAATTACAAATTAGTAGCATTCGGGTGAATTTATATATTTTCCATTCGTTCAGAATGAAAAGCTTAAGTATTTTGTTGGTGAACTTGCGTCATAAAATTCAATATTACGAGCAAGCAATGAAAATTACGAATAACTACAGTAGTTAAACACAAAATACAACAACAAATTCGAACAGTGAGAGATGAAAGTAAATATCGTTGCTTCGTTTGCTACGCCCCATTGTTGGTCTGACGTTGAACTTCGCAAAATATGAACGCGCCGCTATGGAATATTGACCCGAATCTAGGTCAAGCATTGTCTTACACTCCAAAAGCATCTCACAAATACACTCGAACAGCAACATTTTGGGGACCCGGCATAGGCAATGGAACATTGTTCAAGAGGCTACTACTTCGGTTGCTCGTTTCATTATCACGTTGCACCTTCTCGCAATCCTTCAATTGGGATGTTAGTAAACTGATTGTTGATTATTAGTTTTTCTTTTAGATTATACACATGTTCTTGTATGATAATAATGGTCATGAGTAATTACTTATATCAAGAAGAACAAGAATCAAAAGGCACAACTGTTAATTCGAGTTATTCAATTCGTCAAACCGATCGTTGGATTCGTGAATCTAAAAACGTTGGAAAAGAACACTCCATATGTCTCCCATTTCTCAGCTTCCAACATTTACTTTATATTTGTACAACACCAAGTTGTTCCCTAAGATGAAATTTTATAAAAATTCACACCTTGAACTGAATTGCGCTTGCAATACATAATTTTATTTTGCTTTATGCAATCTGCCAATATTCAAAGATCGACAATCTCACTAACAAAGCTACTTCAAAAAAGCTCTGTTTATGTTTTGATTTACTTCCGAACCCGTTTTAGTTTTTTGTACAATTAAAAATCCTTCAATGCTATGAGTCGACGATAATGTCGATCATGATAAAGGAGCTAATATTTAATAAGAACTGCAACTTACGTAAGTATTCAGTGCATATGCTTCGTGAAATTTCTCATGGAACAGAATGTGCACCAGCCACCTATATTAGATTTCCAACGGTTTTCGAAAATAATGCGATAGTTCGATCATGGAAAACTTATTGATAACATGGATTGAAATGTTGTTTTCAAACTAGTCATGCTGACTAGCAATTTTTCTGGTATCGTTTTCAAAGAATCGTATTGAATGTTGTATATTGAAACATAATATGCTAATAGCTTAGATTTTTCATATGAGATATTGAATATGAACTATAATTATGCATTATTCGTTAGTGTGCGGATCGTATTGCACGTATTGCTATCATGTTAAAGTTGAGCTAATATTATTTAAATCACAATTGATATTGCTAGGTTAATATATCCTGCATAATGAGCTATATAACTACGAGTTTTTGCAATGTTTTATGTTGGATAATCTTGCAACCTACGGACCTATCAGGAAAAAGCAGAATGATAACTTTTAGCATGTTGCTAAGTCGCCAAAATAGCAATATAGGTACAGAAAAAACTGCCGGCGAATTTATAAATGGAATAAACATACAATAGGACGGGCCAAAAGCAACATATTAGAGTACCTTAAGGGTTATGAGACACTGCACTGCCAACTTTAGGGTGAATGGACTCGATGTTACCCCAGGTCGGAAAATCAGACACATAGATCTAAATTGCCTCCTTCCCTGACATTCTCTATCAATTCCTACACAACATAGATCTAAATAAACACTAAGGCACTAATAAACGTTCTTTCAGACTTTATTTCCCGAGCCGTTGCAAATTCACCAGCCGCTGTCAACCGTCAAAGCTCTCACATTAGATTTCTTTCTCTTTCTCTCCCATAGAAACGATAAAAACGATAAAAAGCTCCCTTGAACTTTTTCCCTGTTCAACAAGCGCTGCGTCTACAATGCACTACCACTACATCATTTCAAATGGTCACTCAATAACTCAGACCGCTCACGGTTCCAATGAGTTCTGCTTTCTCCCTTCTTTATCGAAGACTTCAGCAATTTGAATTTTTTAAGTTTTAATTTTAAGCAAGTGTGCTTTTCTCTTTGTAAATTCGAAAGAAATTCTTCCAAAGGAATAAAAGGCATCAACAGTTAAATGATAAATTTAGATCATAAAGTAAATTGACTCAAAACAAACGTTTTGTAACATTTATTCAAACAAATATTTTTAAACACAAATATACGTATACATATGTAATTTTAAGAGTAATATTTTTTCACGTTTCAACTCAACTCAATCCCCTTCAATCAAAAATAGATAGATAGATATTCATAACCATTTGTGTGTTTAGTTGTACTAGTGACTAACGTGAGGCCTAATCAACGAAAGAAAACGATTTTTGTTAATTGGTATGCTCGTACGCTTTATGTACGGATCCATATTCCCCGGATTATGCGATAGATTAACATTCTTGATGTTTTTCCACATGCTTGCAAATCCGAAAGAGAGAGAAAAATATCGTGAAAAAGAGCACGAGTGTGTGGTTTTATGCTGAAAATTAGTACGTATCCATGCAATCCGTGAATTCCACACACTCGCGTTCAAGTTTTAGCTAGTAGTGTGCGAATATGCACTTATGTATGAGCCTATAAATTTGCATGATAGTGTGGGTGGATGTACCGGCGAGTTCCTTTCCGTATTTTTGACAATGATATTTCAAGTTGCTAGGCCTGATAGTATTTGACTGCGGTAGGGCTTGATGCACGAAAATAAGGGTACTCGAGTTCATCGACCCAGGGTGACCCTGACGCTAGGTCACCAACCTTACGGGATAAATATTGATTATATGTTTTTTTTTAACGTTCAAACATTTTTGAGATTGCTGTACCGGTACCGGCGCTGTACGTAACAGCACGCTACAGTTGCAATTTTCGCTCAAAATGCTGAAACCGATGTAAGCAGTACCATCTGAATGTGTTTCCAAAAATAATTCGCAAACGTGCGAATAATTCTAGCAATGACCTATCGCAACACTTCCTGCAACTATAATTAAAGCCTCACCAACACAACCCCACACGGCAGCGTTAGTTGGGAGTCAGTTACAACTGCATCGAACGCTAGTTTGCAGCTCAAACACACACGTTTCTGTTGCCGGAAAAGGATCCCAGATTGGTAGGTGCAAAATTGGTTCCAAAGCCGTGGGATGGGAATGTCTAGCATTGGGAATTGCACTTACAGAGAACTGAGAAATATGTGTGAAAAATTACGAAGCACACACATTCACACACACCCACGGGCGAGACGGGATGCTAAGCGCAAAAATGCCAAACTGTAGCCGATCGTGCGCGGCACATTGCTAATGAAACCTCCTCTCGTGGAAAATCACCATTTGAATAGATTTTTTTTTTTGCTTACCCGTACTCATTTGCACCTAAAATACGTTGTTGAACTACGCGTGACATATTCTCGTGGTACATTTTTGTTTGCAATTCCTTCGCTCCCGGCGCCGAGAGCTGCTTCAATTTTCTAATAACTAACAACGACCTACCGTAACAAATCCCATATCGCACAGCTTCTGTCTCTTTTTCTCTCGCCCTTTGCTCCCCCTCATTCTCTCCCCTTCTCTCACTCTCTCTTATGACGCACTGCGTATAACATAAACCACATACAGTACACACACACACATATATATACATTGCACAGTGTCATGGTCCGTCGCATCTCTCGCCGTCGTCTACCAACGTCTCTCTAGTGGGCGCTCTTTGCTCTGGAATCAGCAAACGACAGTGCAATGCACTTGGTTGCACTAGCGGTAGACACACCACTTCCTTGTACATTATGTACGTGCCAAGTGGTAGCAAAACTCTAGACACTCCGCCAAATGGCCTCATCGTTCGGGTCGACTACCGACCCGACCGTTTTACTTCCTTGTTTTTACGCTGGCGAAAAAAAAGGGCCCATACCGGGAAAGGGGGAGGTATATAAGCGTTTTTCACATGAACAACACTCTAATGCAGGGATAACCGTCAGACGCCAAAAGAGAGGCTAGTGTAAGGTGAGCTCATTGAAAACCAGACAAAGATAGCAATAGCAAACGGGCAAGTTACGTCCAACAAGGATTGCGTAACTGCACACACCTTCGTCTGCATCCTGTTCCTTAACAGACTTATGTATGTTTACCCAAGGGTCAGCCACGTCTGCAACGAGCCTATGTATCGGCAAATATTCAACGTCTGGGCGAATTTAAATATAACATTTACCCCGTACAACTATAATGATGCCAAGTTTTATTGAACTTTTATGTGCATCAAAATTTTGATATAGTCATATCGTAATTAAATATAGCCTTCAATTACTGAATCACAATTGATCGTTTCCTAGCATATGAGGATTGTGCGTATATTATGCTTACTGGAAAACCTGTATTCAGCTTAGTTAGTAGATTCATGTGAAAGCTAAGATCATAGCTGAGAAACAGCAAAGATAATAATTTTGATATACTAAAGGGTACTGGCAAATGCTTGAAAAGGCTTCTATAGTCTTACTCAAATAGTCATGATGCCTTGACAAAGTTATTCAAAATCCAAAAAAGCTAACTGATAAAAAATAACAACCTTCAAAAGTGTTCTACAGTATTTCTTAAATAATCAAGATACGATGATGAACTAAAATAAAACCAATCATCAAATGACATTTATCAACTAATCAAGATCCTAATCACGCTTCAATCAAATTGATCCTTACATTTCATTCCAGAGCTCAAGCGTTCACCTTTAATCTCCTGCTGATTTCAATGCTATTGTATCGTTGCCTAAAATCGTGCCCGACAACTTGTGCCTAGAATAGCAAGGTTTTGTACTACTATTGCTTTTCAAAATAACAAAAAAAAAACCTTCATTCATTTGTACCATTCAAATTCTGAGATTTTTCAGCATTATCACGCTC